>NC_134405.1:182576926-182654426 GCF_038048845.1 Mixophyes fleayi | reverse complement strand
TAACCACAATTAAACCATTTATTTTACGTGCAATAAAAGTCATACATAACATCAGAACGCTCTATCAATATAGAAGATATTCTGCACTTTGGACAAGATTTGCAGAAAAAAAAAAAACAGGCATCTGAGAGAGCGTTGGACAAACACAACGGGAATATACTTTTATGTATGTATATATTTACAATAAATAGAATTATTAAAGTGGTGCAGCATTCCTTAAAGGACCATACATATCCAAATAAATACGTCAGATATACAGAAATAATAATATTTTCACCTCTCTTAAGCTGTAATACCAGCAATATAGAACCTTTGCAAAGCACACAAACAAAAATAGTCCAATAACAAATTACAAGTGGAAAATTGGAGCATAATACTCAAATAATAATTAATATGTGCATGCAAAACCTCGGAGTGAACCAATTACCCCGGGTACAGCAACCAAGAGATTGTAAACATTTCATCCAAAGCACTATTGGACCAACCTCAAATCCAAAATGCCAAACTCTCCAACCTGGATTTCACCAGATTCCTTCTACTGCTTTGGCTTTTTGTTTATAGGAGCGTAAAATAAAGAGTAAATAAGGTGTTTCGCTGTCAGTAAATGCCTTTCTGTAGTTCGGGGCTCTGGCTGGCTGGGGGCTGCTCCCTGGAAGGTTGTAGCATCTTCTCCTGCCCAGCTGGGCTTGACACGGGTGGCCCCAAGGTGTTGCCATCATGCAACTTGCGCACATGTTTCTTCAAGTCGAAGTTCCTGCAGAATCCTTTGCCACAGGTGGGGCAGGTGAAGGGTTTTTTGTCGTTGTGAGTGTGCATGTGGAAAGTCAGGTTGTAGACTTGGTGAAATGCCTTGTTACAGATATTGCACTTGAACTGCTTCTCCCCGCTGTGAGTGAGCTTGTGGTTCTTGTAATTACCTGGAACAAACAAGGACCCTTTTCACTTTCAGTGTGCCAGCTGTTGCAAAATACAAGTGATCACTTTCCATCGCTGAACCCACCAATTTTCTCCTTTTCACAGTAATTTTAAGTATTGCTACTTGGAGATCAACATCAAATATAGGCGTCATCAACACAATTAACCCTCGTGCATGAACTGCCACTGAATAAAAACATTTGGGATGTGTACAACAAAACTTTTATCTTTTAAATTATAACAACAGAAGAAGAAAACTGAATATCTGGCCAGATGTACCTTTTTGATGAAAACCTTTGCCACAGAATTCACAGACAAAGGGTTTGTATCCTGCGTGGATCCTCGTGTGCGTGTTCAGCGTGGAGCTCCTGTTAAACGCTTTCCCGCACTGGTTGCATTTATGTGGCTTCTCCTGTGGGAATTGAAATACAGCAAACATTATTTACTTTCCGAAGTTAGTATCACCTATATTAACATTATACATTATATAAAGTAAGAAGAATTCGTCTGCCAGCTTGCATGCATTGTCAGACATTTTCGATTCTGTGTGTTTCTGTGGATGTAAATAGAAATAATACAGATATTGCAAGTCACCGATTTAAAACTACGCTAATATCTGTGTTGCTCAACAATTTTATTTTATCTGGTCTGCATTGATTTAACATGATGTGTTTCAAAATGCAAGGTAGTTATATCTTAACGCATACTCATTGCACCTGTATAGTCATCATATTTGCACTGTACCTGTGTGTGGATGATCTTGTGCCTGCAGAGAGTACTAGCTTGCCGAAATCCTTTGCCGCAAATTTTGCACACGAACGGTCTTGCGCCTGTGTGTACTGGCATATGGCGAGTTAAATTGTAGTGCGCATTAAACACCTTTGAAAGAGAAAACAAATATACATTTATCAGCATGCGTAATGATTAATGCATTTTGGCTATGGGGGGGGGGGGAACTACAAGCACTTTACTTGCCTTTCCACAAACTTCGCACGTGAAAACTTTTGGCTTATTATTTGGAGAAGCGCTGTTGAATTTGGCTGCGGATTTAAAAGCAATCTTTTCGGAGAGTGTCTGAGCACTTTCCTTCATGTAGTGCTGAAACTGGGCTTGGGAAATGTCCTTGAAAGTCACACCTGAGGGATACTTCTCCACGGATGGGACAACCAATTTGTTTCTCTCTGCTAAGTATGATTTTTGTGGCTGGTGTAAGGGTGAGCCCAGGAAATATGAGGCAACTGGGTGGATGTTTATACTGGCAGAAGGATGGCAGGGGGCATCGCCTCTGTTAAAATAACACAAAGCTGCTCCCATGGCATGAAACGAAGAGTGATTTACCACACGAGGTCGGACAAGTTTGTACTGCTGAAGTGGAAAAGCATCTCGGGCAAAATCTCCTTTAAAAGTCACCGCGCAGTTAAGCAGCTCATTGCAGCTAAAGGAGGATGGAGACTGCTGGTGACTCTTTCTTAGCTCATCACCTGTGATCCCAATTTTAGGACAATGTTCATAGGTAACTGGTACGAAGGGGATCATGCAGGGGATGGAAGAGGAGTTAATGTGAAGTGCTTGCTTCTGGTCCCCCTTGTGCACAGAGCCCTGTAGTAAACTTGGTACAGGGAGACATGTAGGTTCTGGAGTCCTTGACATAATTCTCTCAATAGAGAAAGCAAGTGGTTTGGAACTGCTGATCATGTTGACTCTGGTGGTCAGATGTTCTCTGGCTGCCTGGCTGGTAAAGATTTTATTTCCTCTGTGCTGTAGACTATTGTCCATGTCTTGCGCGCACTTGGCTGCTGAATGGTATGTCTTCTTTCCAAGACGTCACCTTCCCTTCTTGTCACTGATCTGCAGGGAGTGGGACACTCATTATCATCATCATCATCATGGTGCTGTACAATTCCGCAATAAACAACCTAGTGGACAGGTGCCAATCCATGACAGATTACACGGAGCAGCAATGACACCGGAGCAATCACTACTTATTGCTACCAGGCCTGCTCAATGGGATGTGTTGTGTCAATAACGCAGTAAAGATCTCGCCAATCGTTAACTTCCAAGAGGAGAAGGTAAACTAGATAATTGCTCAATTCGTTTCCAACAGTCAACAGAGAAAGTTTTTTTTTTTGGAGGTGTGTGTGTATTGTGAGGGGGGGGGTTCGCGACTACTTTTATTGGAGATAAGAGTCACCCGCCCAGAGAGGGAGGGGGCGTCTCTTTCCTTTATGCAATCTGTTCAACAGTTTAAAAGACTTAAGGGCCAGCAATGATCTGAGATACATTTTTTGTCTTGCCTTTGCATGACATCATCTAGGAAGCAGAGCATTTGGGATAAATAAGGCAGAGGCAGTCTATTTGGGGCAGGCTGTCGCTCTATATTTAACAAATAAGCCTCCTTAGAGTGTATTTCTCCTGATATCTGTCTGGAGTCTCTGACAAGTGACTGCTTTGCCCTGCTGAACACATATGTGCTAACAGTACTTAGTTGACCCCTCTCACACAGCATTCGGCAAGTTAAGTCTGTACCATCTCACTGTCTTACGGATTTGACTTTTTCACTGTCAAAAAGAAGGGAATGTGGACACCACAGTTTACATTTTGTATTTGACACTGGAATCACATAAAGGTGCACACGAAAGCATACTTGGTATTCTGCTCAAATAAAGAACTTCAAATCTTAGTGATGTTCATTTAATAGTCAGTGATAGAATAATTGAAGGTTAGCAAGTACTGGTTTTCCTGTACTAATTATAGCCCCAGAATGCAGCTCAGATCCTAACAAAGAGGCTGGTGCCCCTGTGTGTAATGTATCGTAGCTGTATGTTTGAAAAGTTTCATTGAAATTACGCAGCACTGAGTTTTCTCTGCTGAAGCCAAAAAAGCTCTTTGTTGGGCAGTGTATGAGCCAGAGAGGTTATCCTACAATACTACCCTCTCATTCTGTAGCCCCGAGTTTACACCCTGGTTCTGTGCATTTACTCAATACAACAGACATATTGCTCCAAAACAGGCTGCATTATTTGGGGACTCATATATGTAATTACAATAAAATCGTAAAAATCTCTGCAGATAAAATATCGGGCACACAAAAAAAGCTTAGTATTTATTTTTAACTATAAGTGTATCTTCCATGTGCTTATCATGGAGGACACAGTTTATATAATTTTGTGCATTCATGAAATCACCAGGCCAGGGGATTTTGGACGCTGTTTGGAAGGAAATTGCAAGCTCTTGGGGTCTCATGGAGTGGAGAGAAACTGGACTGAAGAACTAAAGGGAGAATAATAGGAAAGTCTCCAAGCGCTGCAGGAAATCTATAGGATGAATGTTTCTAAACTGGACCAACACAAAGAGGTGTCTATTCCCTTTTATGTTTTACTAGTTTTCTCTCATTATTTCCTCAGCACCAAACAAAGGAAAGGCTGAGTACAAGAGCTGAGCAGCAGATGGATCTTAGTTAATACTTTAATTGCTCCCTTCTACAAGTATCGGATTCACAATGGTATGTTATGTAGCCCAAGTCTTTAGAACCTGTTGGATATTATGAGATTTCTACCCATAAATGGGCAATGTGCCATAGACAGGACACAATAATGCAAAGTACCCGCAATCCACTCATTAAGTGATCCTCACTAGAAATAACAGAACATATGTTGTGAAAACAATCGTCGCTTTTCCTTCAGTCTAGATTTGTAATCCACCTTTGAAGAGGAAACACCACTATGTGTACTGGATAGCTCTAGAATTCGTTCACTTAAAATGTAACACACTTTATTTAACACGAATGATACAAAGTGTGTGCATTTCATCCATTTATATTAATATGTAAAAATAAAACAGCTATTATATTTTTAAAGGAAAACACAATTATGTTATCTATAATATTCGCAACCTACCTTGGCAAGGTGTGTTTTATTTGGTGTTGAAACTGAAATGCTGTGGCTGATCAAAATGGTAGATTGGCATTTCTTGTATATGTTTTTTCTACTAGTATATAGTTGATGGTTAATTTTAATTAGTGGAGGTGTAATAAAAGTGCTAAATCACTACGTTTTACAGATACGAATTTCGATACTGCTCACTTAAATTCGACATACAGTTCTGTGGAGTCAGTCAGTTTTTAATTTGTGCACAAAACAAATGATAATTTCTGAACCAAACGTTAAATAAAAATTCGCATGGTCAGACTTTTGTTTGCGTTTCTATTACACCCACAACCCTTTTGGAATGGTGTAGAGAAAACCCAGCGGGACTTTACTGTCGTCTCCTCTATTACTTGTCTTGGCTCACTGCATTCCTGACCCGCATCTTTATCATAATCACGGGTTTAAGTAACAATGTGTCAAAAATTATCTGCATTCTGACTAACGATGCTTTGCAGCTGCACTAGTCTCCATGCACTGCTTAGCTGTGTTACCACCATGAAAGAACACATGTAATGTTAGATCGCTTGGTCGATTGCTAAATGATTGTTATTTTACAGTCACTTTGTTATTTACTAATGACAACGTTTTGGCTTAAAATAAACTATTAAAGCAAAGGCTTTGTCAAAAGCCTTTACAGAAAGTAGATCTTTGAACGCCCGCGCTTCAATCATAATCCTTTATCATTTACCTGCCCTTATTTTATATTACGTTTAGTGATTAACTTATAACTGTACCAAGACACACACAAAAAAACGTAAAGGGAATTAATGAGGTCTTACAGTCTTATGGATGATAACATTGTACCATAAAAAAAAACATTCTCATTAGACACAGTAACATTTGTAAGTGTTTATGTTACATATGGATTAAACGTCGTTTCATTGTCCCTAATAATATGAGTTATTATTGTTCTAAATGACTTTATGCAGTGTTGCTTTGGAGAAATTTCTTCATGTAGATTGCTTCAACGACAATCCATAGAGATGATTTAATTTCATCTCCAGGAAATTACTAACGTGTACAAATGTGGACCAATTAATATACCTTTTAGCTGCTGGCCAGTTCTATTCATTTTAACTCACGAGTCTCCTTTATTCACCTCCATTTCTCTCTTATCAGTCATCACAATCGGGCATGTGCAGAAGCCTATCACAGCGTTAGGTAAAGTTTTATCATCCCATTGTCACACTCTTACAAGATGAGCTCCTTTTCTTTTGACTCCAAGCACGGATCTAACAATACAGCCAATTGTTTTCCCCACAAGCAAAGAAATGTCCCCATTGTCCGTGTTCATCATTTTGCTTTGTTTGATACTTTTAGCATTTAGTATGTCATTATAGAGAAGTTGTAATTAGAGAACACTTTTTTGAAATCTGTTCCTAGAAATCTTTTTCTTGATGATAATTTGGTAGTGAAAGCAGAATTTTGCGCGTTTTGCCACGGCAATTTGGCCTTAAGTTTTCCCAATACTATCCTAACCACCCCACACAGCAGAATGAATGGACATTGACTCAGCTCTATTCGTAGACTATAAATTCCACAAAATCCAATTATACAAATAGAGAGAGGAATGCAATTCTGCAAGATTGGAACCAACATCCCAGCAATAATATTTTGCTGCTACTTAGCCCATGTGTAGTTCCTAAGGAGTTTGCTGGTGCTATATAAATTGATGAAGATGGTGAACTGTAGTCGCTATGACTGTGCAAACAGATTGAGTATTTACAATTAATTCATTGATTTTAGGAATAACGTGGCGCTAATAGTATTACCATTAATACAGTAATTTGAACCCAGATTTTTTCTGCGTGCAAAAGTCTGCGTTAAAAGTATTATACAAACGGTAATAGTGCCCAGGCCACAATATTCCTAGATTAACGTGGCCGAATTGAATTGGCCACATTGAACCTCATTTAGAATCGGACGCAAAGTCGGTTTTAGGCGCATCTAAAAAAAAAAACACTCACGCATGTGCAGAAAGCACCAAATCCGCCTGCATCTTGGATGCAATTAACACGTGCGACAGCTTGCAACTCACTACGAGCGAATGGGAGGAACATGGAATTGTGAAGGCGTGACCATGTAAATACATCCTAGTTGCAGTGAGGCGTAGACGTAACACATGTCAAAACAGGGCTAAAGCTGTGCAGCAGGAATTAGGTGGCGCAAGCAGTTAGCTAGCTGCAGGAACTGCTCGCAGCTCAGTAGGGTATTACAAGTGGAACGCAACTGGGGTTGCTTGCCACTCGTAATACCCTACCAAGCTGCGGCACACTCCCACTCCTACACTGTGTAATTTTATGACGTTAGGCAAGCGCCCCTTTATTTAGCAGCTATTATTAATTATTTATAATATACTTAATTAGACAACAATAAAGCATGGTATAATCAACAAAAAATTCATGGGCCACAAAGCTGACTGAACAACTTAACCAGATTTCTAGCCAAAAAAAAAGAACAACTGCTGAAAGGCAACATCAGACCTCCCAACAAAGAAAATGCAAGTTGCTCAATTTAGTAAAAAAAAGCAACTAGGGGGAGAAAAATGTAACAAGAAAAATAGACTCTATTATATATTACAACATATTATAAGCATGTTTAAAAGAGAATTCTATGAGGAAATAATGCTTGGATTATAGTTTTTTTTTGATGTTGTGAATTATTTGACTTGGGTCTGAGCACATCATTGTATTCAATCACTATCTCCTTCTTATTAGGGCAGTGTTTGATGTTCTTCCCGTGTTTGCGTGGATTTTCTTCGGGTGCTCCGGTTTCTTCCCACACTCCAAAAACATACTAGTAGGTTAATTGGCTGCTATCAAAATTGACCCTAGTCTGTGGGGGGAATTCTATTCCCCCCAAAGCACCGCCGCGCTAAAACTATTACTGCTATTACGGTAATAGTGCGCGTAATTACTGTTATTACGGTAGTTCTAATGCCGGCTTTTTGGAGCTGCGAGCAAAAAAACGGGTTAATATTACAATAATAACGGTAATATTTATAATGCGGCGGTACTTTGAGGGGAATTATATTCCCTCCAGAGTGTCTGTGTGTGTATGTATGTTAGGGAATTTAGACTGTAAGCTCCAGTGGGGCAGGGACTGATGTGGGTGAGTTCTCTCTACAGCACTGCGGAACTAGTGGCCCTATATAAATAAATGGTGATGATGATGATGATGATGAAGGGTGTATAACATTTTGAAGTGGGCGGAGATAGAAGGACCTCTAGTCAGTCGGACAATCAGAATGTGTAAAATTAACAACAGCAGATGCGTGAACCTGATCCCGCAGGAGGCAGTGATTTGTCCACTGTTTATCTTAGTGAGGATGGGGCTGCATGTGACAGTGACGGTGTTGTGATGTGAGGAGGGGAATAGAGGAGAGCAGGAAGTCACATACTAAGAATAAGATAGTGTAAAGAGCATGTTCCCCAACAGGACAGTGTAATGTACATCCAACTCTTTTTTCTTACATGTCTTTAGATTTCTTTTATGTTATATTTTTATGTAACATACAGTGCTCTTTTCAGCAAAACAGAACAATTGCCTACATTTGATTAGCTCAATATATGTAACTGTCGAGTGTTATTTGCAATATAAGTCCTAAATTAACCTGATGGGAGATAAATTACTTTTTAGCGAGGTGTCAGTCATAAATTCAGAAATGGATAAGCAAATAACAGAGAACAGTACTTAAAGGCAATCTGCATATTCCCACATACTTATTTTACAGCAACTGCGTATGGTTTCTGTACTAATCCCTAAGTATGCTCGTTGCCTGTAGAGGGATGACATAAAATTATGTAGAGCATAGTATTAGGCACAATTAAAAAACATTTCTCTTTCTAGAATGTCTGTAGGGTGGAGTGAAGGGAGAGGAAGTAAATTGTGACTTGATGAACTAGGTTGGAACTATGGATTGGACTAATGACATGCTAAGTGATTAACTTAGACATTAAGGGTCTGATTCATTAAAGAAAGTAAAGCAGAAAACGATGTTACAATGCAAGGTGTGCAAAATAGTTTATTATTTTGCACGTTAGGAAAATACTGGCTGTTTTTTCATGTAGTACACAAATACTCAATAGCTTTATTTTTATACTGAAATTTAAAGTTGATCTAGGACATGCCCTACCCAAACTATAAAGCTGTTCCCACATTTTAAATTTACCTCCCCCTCCAATGCCACTTGGTTTTGCCTAGGTGCAAAGTTACTTCTTTGGTTTGCTTTACTTTCCTTAATGAATCTCATTTCTACGCTTTACTATGAACTCGCTCCGTCTTGAGCCTCTGAGGTCCCCACAAAATGGCCTGGGAACGAGACTTTGGTGAAACTCTATGACTTCTTAAAATCTTGGTCACCTAACAAAACTAATTTTTTGGTACCTCTGACACTGACCGCTGCTTTGGTATGCTTGTCGCTGCTATTGTTAACTACTCATTACTGCATATGAATACTCTTAATGTGAGTGTATTTTTCCATGACCTTGCAAAACTAAAATTTAAAAAAAATAATTGGATGTGAAAATGAAAAGTAGCTGATGTGGGGATTAGAATACAAATGAAAAACCAAAAATAATACTTAATAGTTACAACTCTCCATTAAAACTTATAAAACACTAAAGCATTATTGTGTCAAGAAAGAAGGTTTAAAAAAAGTTTTTTTAAAAAAAAAGAAAATACCTATCCACTGGGTTGGAACCAGAGGATGCCCACTATAAACACTATTACTAACCCATTTACTTTACTTAATGTTATCCCTGGGTGGAGCATTGAATGTGGGATTTTTTCTTGTATTTGTGTTTTTGCCACGATATTATTGTAAATGTGTCTAGTCTGTGAAATGGTGATAGTGTTGTGCTTATGGCAAGCACAGGTAAGTTACCTATGGTATCACAGTACAAACCAAGACAAATACAGTAGGATGATATGGGTAGATATATAGAGATAGTAACACATAATTCATTTCCACATAACTCATTTCCAGCTGTGTCTGCCAGCAGAACAAGTAGAATAATTATGGCTCTAATTACTTTCTCTCTGGAAGCCTTGTGCTATATGACTTTTGGTATGGTCTACTAAGACCTAGTAAAGAATTACACAGCTAACATATATCCTAAATACAGTAACTATATACTTTTGAGTATATTACTGTAGGGAGACTTGTGCTTGAGTTATGGTCCTTATCGGTAAAAATAAGAGGTAACTACCCTTCTTCCTGCTTTGTGTCCCCTGGTTTCAGGTAACAAGTCACCAGTAAAGGGTCATAAGAAGGTATTGCTTCATCCATGGCCTGATTATCCAATAGCCTGGCCAGGCTGAAGTCTAGGGTGCAAGGCTTTTGGGGGTGAGCATCAATTTTAGGAGTGCAAAATTGTGACAGGGAGAGGTATAAACTGAAATTAATTTTAAAATATAACAGAATAGTTGTTCTACAAAGTAAAAAGAAAACATGAAATAAAAATGTAATCTTGATGTATTTCCATGGTACAGGCTGAAAACAATGAGCCATCCTTAGGCGGGCGTTTGAGGAAAGTGAGTAGGAGAGACAAGGATAATGACAGATGTACCCCTCCCCCTTTTGTCCCTCAGTAACACTCGTTTATGCCTCCGTTCAGCAATACAGTTCTGATGAAAATGAATTGAGTGACAAAGATTGCTGTGACACTTTTAAAAAGCAGAGAGAAGTTGAGTTTTAAAAACATGGGAACATAAGCATAGGTGGACTAGGGGGATGATTAAATTAATGACAAGTCCGTTTTTACCTACTGCATACTAGCCTGGCATGGAAGGTGAGGGGCCACTATGTTAACCTAGAGGGCATAACCCCTTAATCAGGCTCTGGCTTTATCTTACCTACTGAGCACAGTTTGACATGTTGGCCATAAAGTGCGGATGATTCATACACTGTATTATGTCAGTGCAGTTTAACAAGATTCATTAGTTTGAAGTCCTTTTGGTTGCCTGTTTGTAGTTTTATTTTGGGGTTGTTTACTGTAAGTGTATTGTGGTAATGGTAAATACACAAACAAAATTTAAAAATGGATTCGATGCCTTTCTTACAATTACTCATACTTGCCAACTTTCTAAAGTTGGCTTCCGGGAGCCTGCCGGGGAAGGTGGGTGTGATGGGGGGCGGGGCTCCTAAATGCGCGTCATTTTGGACCCATCCCCGTGACGTAATGACGCATTTGACAGCAGGGGGCAGGGCTAAATGCCGCAATTCCCGGTGAATCGCGGCGTTTTGGACCTAATTCTGCCCACTTCCTAGTGAAGTGGGCAGTATTGCGAGAGATTGCCACACTCTCCCGGGAGTCTGTGAGATTTACGTGAAATGCGGGAGGCTCCCAGACATTCCGGGAGAGTTGGCAAGTATGTAATTACTCACCCTTACATTCAAAGCCCTTAACAACAGCACCCTTTCCTGCATGTCAAATATCATCTCACAATACCATCTGTCTCATCCTCTTAGATTTACCTCTGATGGACACCTCTTCTCTGGCTTACCCTACTCCTGATGTTACAACTCTACTCTACTCTATACTAATGCCCTCCACAAATATCACAATCTCAACTCTGACCCGTCCTCGCTCCTATTGTTACAACTGTGCCCTCTTCCAATTAGAATGTAAGCTCTCTAATGAGCAGGGTCCTCCATATCCTTTGTTTTCTTGTCTGCATTTATTTTGTGTACCTTGATTGTCCCTGTTTTTATTTCTGTCCTGTTTTCCCCAATGTCTGGTGGTGAAAAGGCATCTTATAAGGCAATGCTACTACTACTATTACTACTACTACTACTACTACTACTACTACTAAGTATAGGATATTAAGGGGTGAATTAATTATACATTGCTATTGTTTATGGTCAGTAATAATTATTACTAAATATGTAAATATGTTTTGTAAGTATTTAACATTTTAAAATAATGTCTATTGCTCCTGAAATAGTATATCTAAGCATGGCACTTATTCTGCGGTTTATGGTGCATTACAACCCTAATTTCTGTATTTCATATTTTTTTATTTAGTTATTTGTTTATTTTAATTAAAATACTCCTCAGACTAAGGCTTTTAACATATATGGTCTGTATAGTAAAGCAGATGGTAAGAATTACATCTAACATGCAAAATAATGCAATGTTATAATACATGACAATAACATTTTCAGGGACAGAACATTTCAAGAACAGAACCTGAGACTGCACCTGTAAATTAGGACAGCTGCCAATTATGGCACATGTATATACTATAAGTGCTGCTAATCAAGCACACTTCATTATTTGATTATTAGAAAATGCTACTACATCTATATAAAAGCACACATTTGACAATTTGATCAAGAGCATTCCAAAAATACACCTGCAGTTATCTTTTGTCTCACAAAAACAGACATTTTTAGGGACAGAAAATTCCAAAAACACAGAATTCAGAAAATACATCTGCACGTATCTCAAAGTAATTGCTGATCACTAGGCAGGGTTATAAGGCCATCATTATACAGTAAAAAAGATTATTTACAAATGGTCAATAGCAAAGACAATTACCAATCTTTCCATGAGTGGGCGTCCAATCATATTCACCCAAATATCTGACCATGTAATACTCCAATAAATTTGCAAAGAACCTATAAGATACATCTATAGATCTACAAGCCTCTAAAACACATTTAGGACCTCATTTAGAGTCGGACGCAAAGTCTGTGTAATGAGTGTAGAAGTGGGAGTGTGCCGCAGCTTGGTAGGGTATTACGAGTGGCAAGCAAACCCCAGTTGCGTCACACTCGTAATACCCTATCGAGCTGCGAGCAGTTCCTGTAGCTAGATAACGCTTGCGCCACCTAATTCCTGCTGCACAGCTTTAGCCCTGTGTTGACGTGTGTTGCGTCTACGCCTCACTGCGACTAGGATGCATTTACATGGTCACGCCTTCACAATTCCGCATTCCTCCCATTCTCTCGTAGTGAGTCGCAAGCTGTCGCAATTGTAAATTGCGTTCAAGATGCAGGCGGATATGGTGATTTCTGCACATGCGTGATGGTGTTTTTTTGTTTGATGCGCCTAAAACGGACTTTGTGTCCGACTCTAAATGAGGTCCTTAATGTTAAAGTTCATGACACTACCATCAAAACTGCTGTACACTTTCTGATCATAAATTGTGCTGAATTTAAATTTGGACCCCTAGAATGTTGGCTTACATGCATTGTATTCACATGCACATTATTCTAGTGCTTCAATTACCTTGCTGTGTTGGCAGTCACATAGCAGGGAGTTCACTAAGTGGACACTGTACTAATCTCTTCAGAGCACAGTGCTCAGAGAAGATTTCAAAGGGGAGCAGGGCTACGAGTAGCACAAGTGGTTCTCTTAGTTAGGCTATGGCTGGCTCTCTTAGTTGCCAGGCTTCATAGAAGCTGCAACTCCTGTATCAACACAACAATCTCATACCAACCACGAAGGGTTGGCTGGCAGACTTTAACCTGGGGGGCAAGCACAAAGCACTGAGTGTTCTAAAAACAAAGCACAATGAGTATTCTAAAGTAAATATGATTAAATCTGTCCTATAACTGAAGTATGACTGAAATTGAATCATGCAATAGCAAAATTCATCAAATCTACAATTGGATCGCTGAAAAAGTAAAAAATCTAGGTTCTGGATTGGCCAAGTAAATGTCCAGAACTCAACCCTATGGAGATGCTGTAGCAGGACCTTAAAAGAGCTGTGCATAAGCTAACATCAATTAAATGAAGCAGTGTTGTATTGAGAAGTGGGACAAAATTGCTCAAATACTATATAAGAGACATGGTAAAATTCATGTTATTGCTGCTACAAGCTACTGAATCATAGGGTGCACATCATTTTTCATACATGATTAGTCATATTAGCATTATATAGGGTATTAGTTCACAGTGCAGGATCAGCAACACAGCAAATCAAAGTCACAGCAAAACAGGTGTCAGCTATGAAGGAGTCAGATTCAGTTAATAGCTGTGCCAGACAGTTGAGTAAGTTTACAGGGCACACTCGTCCTTACAGGAATGACAACCTGTCACTGAGCCTGCAAAGACTTATAAAGGGCATAAACCTGCCCAGTGTGAGCATGGAGTGGAGGTAGCACACACTTCTGAAAGAAGGTAACCCCTTCCTCACATGTAGCAAATCTCCACCCTATCACATGAGGACTAGATTGTTGTTAATTATCTCCTGATAGGTAAAAACATACACTAAATGGACACTTGACCATTACACCGACAGAGACACTAATGACATTGTATTCAAATACATATACTTTAATATGGAGTTGGTTCCTCCTTTGAAGCGATAACAGCTTATATTCTTCTTGGAAGGCTTTCCACAAGATGTTGGAGTGTTTTTGTGGGAATTTGTGCCCATTCATTCTGCAGAGTATTTATGAAGTCAGGTACTGATGTTGGAAGAAAAGGCCTGGCTCGCAATCTCCGTTCCAGTTCATTCCAAAGGTGTTCGCTGGGGTTGAGGTCAGTGCGGGCCAATCAAGTTCATCCACATCGAAATCATCAAACCAATTCTTTGTAGTCCTTGCTTTGTGCAATGGGGGCACAGTCATGTTGGAATAGAAAAGGGCCTTCCCCAAACTGTTGCCACAAAGTTGGAAGTATAGCATTGTCCAAAATGACTTAATATGCTGAAGCATTAAGATTGCCCTTCACTGGAGATAAGGAGCCTAGTTCAAAGCCCCATATTATTATACCTCCTCCACCAAAACTTCACAGTTGACATAATGCAGTCAGGCAGGTATCGTTCTCCCGGCATCCACCAAACACAGACTCGCCCATCTGACTGCCAAACAGAGAAGTGTTTCCCCTGCTCCACACCCCAGCATCGGTGTACACCACTCCATCCAACCCTTGGCTTTGGTCTTGTTGATGTGAGGCTTGCAGGCAGCTGCTCAGCCATGGAAACCCATTCTATTAAGCTCCCGCCACACAGTTTTTGTTCTTACATTAATATCACTGGAAGTTCAAAACTCTTCAGCTATGGAATCAGCAGATTTGTATCACAAATGTTTGCAAATAGAAACTGCATGGTTAAGTGCTTAATTTTATACACCTCTGGCAACGGGTCTGATTGAAACACCTCAATTCAATAATTAACACATGTGGCCAAATACTTTTGTCCACAGAGTGTATATATAATAGTGGGTGTTCTTTCTTTTTTATCATGATTATATCTAGGTGTGTGCAGGGCCGGATTAACACGAGGTCTACTGGGCTACAGCCCAGGTGCCTTGAGCATCCAGGGGGCCCTTAAAAGTGCTCAGCAGCATTATTGATCAGTGCAGGGGTGGTCAATGCTGCTGAGCCTGTCACTGTAGTCCTTCACCGGCGCTCAGTAATCTTCTTACTGAGGAGATCTCGTGAGAGTGGGACTATGAGTCTCACTCTCACGAGATCTCCTCAGTAAGGAGCTTACAGCGCTCCGCAGAAGGACTACAGTGACAGGAGAAGGAGGTAAACACTTGGGTAAGGTGACGGGCGGCTCACAGGGGGGCCTCACGGGGGAATGGAAGCCCCCTTAGCCCAGGGGCTTCCATTCCCTTAATCCGGCCCTGGGTGTGTGACTGAAACAAACTATGAATGCAGTGACATATCCTACTATACATGAATCATGGGAAGTGGTCCCTTTACATCATTCTTCAAATACTCCTGCTGCCAAAGCCTACAATCACTGTGGTCCCAATGGAAGGGCTTAGGAGATCTGGAAAGACAAATGAGTCCTCCTTTGGAGTAGAATTTAATTGTGTCATCTGAACTTATAAGAAAGGCAGCAACTTTGCTTTCTTACAGTTTTTTTCATAGGAATATGGTTTAGCATAGGTCCAACTGAAAATAGAGTGTAAGTATGCGACTGCATCAAGATACGCTATGTATATTCATCTGGTCACATATTACTTATGCCAGTAATCATTATCATCATTACAGTGTAAATTTGTTTTTGAAAAAATGTATGTGGTCTCCTCCCCTGGTTGAAACCAGCTCCAGCTCGAAGAGCCTGGACTGGTTTCTGCTAATGCAGGGCAGACAAAAATGGTGTTTTCCCCCACAAAAGCCACAGTTGGCACCAAGCTAGGCTGATCACACCATATCAGTGAGACCAGCAGCATGGTGTCCCCCTGTCAGAGTGGGAACCAGTCCCAGCCTGGTCAGCACAGGGATGAATTCTCTAGGAAAATTGGGCCAACAAATAAATGTGGTGTTACGAAACTGTTCCACAAACTAGGTCTTGCAATAATAGCGATGGAGCCAGATGATAAAAACATTGAACTGTTTATTGCAGAGAAAACAAGCAATGAACACAGACCGGGTCAGAGTTTAAATAGATTTTCAGGTATAGCAAATTAGCAGGAGTAATGTAATTGTCAGGCTACCTCCAAGAGACATACATGTACTTTGTGCTTATTTTAGAGAAACATCTTTGTATGATTGTTTCTGAGTAAATGAGCTGTGGACAGATTGTGCTAGTGAGCCAAAGTTGCTACTACTACCAAGTACACATAGGGCACCAGACCACTGGATCCTCTCTGATCTAGCCTTACAACAGCCGTACTCTTCCTCTATTGGCTCATTTAACCCTCATCACAAGTCCCTCTGTCACAACAGACACAAAGTGGCAGTGTTTTCAGTTATTTCCTAATTTCTAACTTGAACACCTCAATCTAGTGGACAGATTCATAAATTGCCAGCATTGTGTCCCAGCTTTCTCTTGTCCGGTCTCCAAGATCTAACTTTTAGCTTCACCTAATTGTTCTTATTTTCTCTTTGCTGTCTTCTCTGAATTAATCCATGAAGTAATTCCCAAAGGTGCATCAACATCTTTTTGCAGTCCTACCTCTCTGTATCCTCTGCCAAAGACATATACAAAATGTTCACCAAGAGAAAGTGGTACTCTGTAGCAGATATAGTCAGTTTATGGGAGAAACCATCAACACCCTAGAAGGTAGCCAGTTGTTTGTCAAGCCCAGAACTTCAGGCTGAAGAGGGGGCATCCTCTGGCATGCAGCATCTGTTCAATTTGCTATTTAAGGACATCAAATCTACACATCACAATGAATTGCGCCAAGGAATTAATGACTTCTGCAAAAAAATTATCCACCTCAAAAATAGTTTTGTACACTGACCTCCTAATTGATACAGCCCACAGATCCCTCAAGCTCAAGTCATTTCCAGTGTAACCCACGAGGGGCATTAAGCTATGCATGCACTTCTATCACATCAAAGAAAAGATCTTGCATGTCATGAGGAACTTTTGCTCTGACACCTATAATAATATGGAAATCCAAGTATTTTCTGACCTGCCCTCACTCCCAATCATAAAAGAAGAGATCTTTGGAATGTCACCAAAGCACTTAGAAAACATGACTATAGGTACAGATGGTATTTCCGCTGCAAGCTCCAGGTCTTCACAGAGTTCAGGCCTTTGTTCAAATAGAACCTGAGAGACGGCACCAGTATCTTGGGGGCCTTGGCAACACTCTCTCTTCTTCTCCTGCATGCTTGGCCTCTCATCATTCCGAGATGAAATCCTGTTCTCCTGAATGGGTGAAAGTATGAATAAACTGAACTTGGAACTAATATGCTACGTTGGTTTGCCCATACAACTTATGTCTTCATCTTAATATTGACTGTTTTAGCCTTATATAGACATTTGCCTTTCGCACCTTGTCCCTTTGTTTTAATTCTTCTTTTGTAGTTTTTGATCTCCAGTGATTGCTTTCACAGCCATGCTGATTGCCTTAGACTCCTCACCATTCTCCCACCACACACTCAGTGAGCCTGTCCTTATCCCAAAACACTCTCTTCTGCACTTTTTGTTTCTTTCTCTCCCCCTATACGGGAGACTCGCCTCTTCCACCATGCCTTCCATGAGCATATACATTTTATTTAGAATACTATTTGGCCTTATTCAGAGGCATTTCTCAGGCCTCTTTCCCATCTTTTACCCCTGCCATGCTGCTTAAGATATTCTACTTTAATGTCAAGGGACTAAACACACTCAAGATGCGTTCCATTCTCCTAGCAGCAATTCATCATCATCATCATCATCATCATTTATTTATTTATATAGTGCCATTAATTCCGCAGCGCTGTACAGAGAACCCATTCACATCAGTCCCTGCCCCATTGGAGCTTACAGTCTAAATTCCGTAATATAGACACACACTCACAGACAGACACTAGGGTCAATTTTTGATAGCAGCCAATTGACCTACCAGTATATTTTTGAAGTGTGGGAGGAAACCTGAGCACCCGGAGGAAACCCACGCAAACACAGGGAGAACATACAAACTCCACATAGATAAGGCCATGGTCGGGAATTGAACTCATGACCCCAGCGCTGTGAGGCAGAAGTGCTAACCACTAGGCCACTGTGCTGCTGTGCAATTAAGAAAAGCCATTCAGAGACAGTGTTTCTTCAAAAGATACTTTTCACACCGGCCCACCCAACTCTTCAAGAGAAGCTGTTGTAACAGTCCTTCTATGCCTTCACTGCTTCTAAACATAGAGGTGTTGCCATTCTGGTTCGCAATAATAACCCGCTGATTGCCCAACACATGATTGCACATCCGGAAGGCAGATTTATTATGATAATTGCTACCGTAGTTTACCAGTTATTCACTGGATTATTGCCTAGTCACCTGGACTGAGCACTGTGGTGTCTTCGTTCAACTAGACATTGTCAACAACACCAGGCAGATTATACCCCTAATTCACCATGTAAATGAGTGCAGGATGTAATTCCACTTTGTCTCCTATTTCCCTTCCCTCCGCTCTCATTCCCTCGCATCTTCGCCTTGACTATTAAGCCAATGGCCACAAAGATTACATCAAATCCAGACATCAATGATTAGAAATTTCCCCAAGCGCACCACAGGTGCTTCTCTACATATACAAAGAAAGTGCCACCCCACTTTGAAATCTGTAAACAATGACAATGCTAGTATTCATAATGGCACACCCTAACATCCAAACACAACCAATATTGGGTAGAAGAAAGACTTCCTGAGATGGGGATAGCAGTTGGAGGTGTATGGAGATGCTTAGCTGGAGGCTATAGACCGTGTAATGTTTGTTTTGTCGCTACCAATAAACATTGTCCAGTGCGATTATTGAGGTTCTAACGTACAAAGAGAATGAATAGCAAAAGATAGCAGAATTTTCAGCAAGCCATGATGAATCATAAAAGGTATAACAATAAACAGGAAAATATGCAACTGAATACATTACAATTTCACAAGCGCGTCCTGGGCTCAGGTCCATGTTCAGCCTTGTAGTCTGTAGTCAGGAAGAGAGATCTAACATTTGGCCCATGGCTTGCTTAAATGCAGTTTCAGTTAACAAAAAAACAGTGATGGTGACACAATGTACAAAAAGATAAATTAAGGTCTTTCTTCATTAGTTTTCATTAGTCCAGGGGTCAGGTCAGTCCAGTACAATGCAAACTATTGGTCAGTTCAAAGGATTCCTCTGATAAGGTGGTGGCCACCTCATTCCAACAGCTGAGCACATGTCTCTAAGGGAACCAACCTAATCAAGTTTAAACCAACCTATTTGCATTCCAAACATAATATCATTTTTAGCATTAATCCTTTATCTTCCATAACTAGCAAACACAGGAAGCGATTGCTTTACCGATAGTAGCAGATTACTGATGGTAATGTGCAGATTAAAATGACACTAAACATACATTTCCTATATTCTGAGCCTTAAATACCTTTAATGTAGTATTACCTATGGGCAGCACGGTGGCTAAGTGGTTAGCACTTTTGTCTCACAGTGCTGGGGTCATGAGTTCAATTCCCAACCATGGCCTTATCTGTGTGGAATTTGCATGTTCTCCCTGTGTTTGCGTGGGTTTCCTCCGGGTGCATCGGTTTCCTCCCACACTCTAAAAACATACTAGTAGGTTAATTGGCTGCTATCAAAAATTGACCCTAGTCTCTCTCTCTGTCTGTGTGTGTATGTTAGGGAATTTAGACTGTAAGCTCCAATGGGGCAGGGACTGATGTGAATGAGTTCTCTGTACAGCACTGCGGAATCAGCGGCGCTATATAAATAAATGGTGGTGATGATAATGAAGACCTATGTATAAATAATCTCTAATACATTTTACTAATAAATAAATGGGGATTGAAACGTTAATAAATGTGTACTATTTACAAGTGTAAGTGTGAATCTAAATGTGTGTGTTATTAATCCGTGAGATTGCGTCATTCCACATGACGTACTAATCGCAATCGCATGGTAAAACAAAATTAATTTAACCATTTATTTGACTTCCACAACAGTGATAGTCTTCACTGACCAGGGGGCTTTGTTAAATAGGAAGAAGCTTTAAATCCATCGAAAACTCCATAGGTCATTTCTCACTTTCATAAATAGACCCCTAAATCTTAAAACATTTAATCAGATTAAACTCTAAAAGTAGACACATTCCTATCTATGCTGTAGTAACCTGTTTTATTTGCTGAACTGCTTGAGTTTTGTGTTGCTCTGTGTAGTCTTTGGAATTGCTTCTAATTCTGAAATGTATTCTAGATCTCTTTGTTTTCTATCTCCTGGCCCTTCATGTCCTAAATGATTGCGATCTCCAAATAAAAAAATATAAAAACATTATATTATTTTTTCGTGTGCTCAGTTTAAACTCAAGTTTGATCCATACATGCATCTCGTTTGCTCATTTACACCAGGATTTCCACCAATGCATATGGGTTTGCAGAGCAAGATGGTGATTGATTTTGCTCAGGACTGGATTGGGTGGGGTAAAACCATTTAATAGGTGCATTTTAGCACAGTGAAAAATAAAATTTCATAGAACAAGATTATTGAAACTAGACAAAGGAGTAGAGAGGAAGTATTTTGGGGGGCATTCCTTGCTGTGCAGAAAGGAAAATGGTAATTTCCCTCACAGTATTTGAATTTTTCAGCAGTTTAGAGTTGCTGGTATTCAATTCACAATGTCCTCCTGAGAGCTGATGTCATTATATTTGCCATCCTATTGGTCTTGTATGGTCTGGAAGCGATACTAGAAGTTTTCACCATTGCATGATTCCCCGTTAAACAGCACTTTGCTGTAAATGTATTAAAGTGATTTAAATGGGACCTTAGGTTTGCTAAAAGTCATTTAAATAACTGGTTTGCTAGTTTGAAGATCCACATTGTGGAAGTCGAATAATTGGATGAAGTCGTTCTAAATGAACAAATATCAATTGTAATAGTTTTCCGTGTGATAGCGATTGGTACGCTAGGTCATAACAGGGTAAATAACGCAATTGCATGGGAAAACAACACACACACACTTACATTTACACTTACATTTGTAAATAGTACACAGTTGGAACTCACATCAGTTCATTAGTAAAAGTTAAAGGTTATTCATGCAAAGATAAATTCACATTACAGGTATTTATGGTTCAAGACATGTGCTTAGCTGTTGGAGCAAGCTGCCCCCACCTTTGTAGAGGAAACCTTTGAACTGACCTATGATCTACATTGTACTGGACTGACTTGACCCCTGGACTAATGAAGAAAGACCTAAGTTTATCTTTGTGTACATTGTGACATCGTTACTGTTTTTTTGTTAACTCAAACTCTATATAAGCAAGACCCTGGGCCAGTATTAAATATCTTTCTTCCTTGACTGCAGACTACAAGAAAGAATCTGAACTTGGGCCCAGGATGCGCTTGTGTAATATATTCAGATATACATTCCTGTACAATGCTATATCCTTTATGCATCCTCATGTTTTCTTGTTGACCTGCTATATTTTGCTATTAAATCTCTTTGTGCTTTGGAACCACATTAATCGCACCAGACAATATTTATTGGTAGTGACAACATGAACATGACAACATTTACAACAAGTAACTATTTATAAATAATTGCTTGTAATTTCGCTTAACTTAATTCCTACTTAATATCTAATTACTTACTGTCATGCTACCAAAACGTTTATTCATTCTCTCATCATCTCCTATCTTGACTATTGCAGCCTCCTGCTATCTGCATTCCTGACACCCATATATCCACACTTCAATCCACCCTAAATTCTGCTGCAAGACTGATCTTCCTCTCTCACCGCTCCACATCTGCTGCATCACTTTGCAAATCCCTACATTGGCTCCCTGTGTCCTCCAGAATCAAATTCAAATTACTCACCCTTACCTACAAAGCCCTCAACAACAACACCCCTGCATACATCTCAAAGCTCATTTCAAAATACTCTCTCTCCCACCCTCTTAGATCTACCTCTGACCTGCACCTTGTCTCACCTCTGATAACCACCTCTAACTCCCGCCTACAAGACTTCTCAAGTGCTACTCCACACTTATGGAATTTCCTACCACGCTCAATCAGACTTTCCCGCAGCCTTCAAATCTTTAGATACTCTTTGAAAACCCATCTCTTTTTTAGAGGTGACATTGTCCTTGATAACACTATTCACACTAATGCATACTCACAACTATCCCAATCTCCACTCTGAGCCACACTCGCTCCTCTTGTTTCAGCTGTGCCCTCTTCCCTTTATAATGTAAGCTCTCTAATGAGCAGGATCCCCCTTTGTTTTCATGTCTCTATTCATTTTGTCTGCCTTGTCTATTCTTGTTTTATGTATGTCCTGTTTTATGTATGTCCATGTCTTCTCTACTGTACGGTGCTGCGGAGCACTGTGACGCCTTACAAATCTACAATAATAATAATAATTCCTGCCTACCCCTTGTTTTCATGTCTGCATTTAATTTGTCTAATTTGTATGTCCCTGTTTTATATATGTCCTGTTTTCCCCACTGTCCAGCTCTGGAGAGCATTGTGGTGTCTTACAAAATAATACTAATACTACTACTACAACTAATATTAACAACCATGAATTTTGAGTGGAAATTCAGCCAAATCATAGTGAACAGACTTGAGATATTGCACACCTCTAGTTAGGAGTTAACAATTTAGTATTTTATGGCAGGAATACACACTGTGTGGGTTGTGCTGAATATATTACCTCAATTTGAGATTGACTTATTGACAACAATAGTACCACCACACACCATATATGGAACGTGGTGTCTTCTTGGCTGCACACTCTGCCATAATTCGGTGATGATAAAGAATATATAATGCTAATAGGATGATTTAGTTGCTTGTCGCATCCATGTTCACCTCTAATCGCATGTTAAGGGGAAATCAATGGTTGTGCAGATACATTCAGCTGGAAAAAAGCAAAAAGGATTCTGTGCTGCTGTAAACAAACTTACACCTTTAGTAAACCAACCTATAAATTTGCTTTACCATCTTATACCTGTCACCCCACTGTTTGTAACTGTAGTATAAGCTCTGTCCTTGCTAGTGGTTTCCATTTAAAATAATATATATATATATATATATATATATATATATTTAGTCTCAGGCATTTTTATTTCTTCTTTTCAATCTGTGAACTTATAACAATTATGTATAAAAATTAAAATGGTAGAGAAAATAAGTCAAGGTCAAACGCAGCATATGGTTTGTCCTTTTTCCAATAATAGAGATTGTAAGTAGAAGTCATGTCTAATTAGAAATGTCAGGTAGGGAATCATTGAGCCTGGGAAAAAAGCTCAATTACTGTAAAAATCCCCATGGCGTAATGTCTGGCTATAGGTTTTATAGTTGAGAATGTGTGAATTACTTTAAAAAAGATATTTGGTCTCTAAAACGATGGATATTTATCAGCTCAATTAATAAAGATGTTCACTTCTCTCCCCTCAGGAGACTTGTTTCCACAGATGGTCAGTTGTAGTGTATTACTGTTGTATTAGTATAGAAAAAATTAACACACGTTGTACAAAAATGAAAATATATTGTTCCTATTAAGTTAGCAAAGATCTGAAACAAATAATGTCCACTTATTTAATGAAATATATATGTTTAAATAAGGGCATTACATTAAATATTAAATGTACATAATTAAGAGTTATCATGCCTTCAGCATTGTTGTTTTACGTATGCATTATTTTCTGTGTAAACTCCATCTAGCGGCCAGCCTAGTATGAGCTTAAACTTAACACTCACTACGTAGTTAGCACTGAATATGGCGCTAATCGCTGCGCATTGCCCACTTCCATTTTCCCACCACACCCCTGCATCCGGGATCTCCAGGAGGCTAACAATACAAGTTGGCAAATAAACACCATTCTTAAGATCTTCATATCTGGGCTGGATTATTAATGTAAGAGTGGTTATGTTGTCTGTCTGATTATACTCAGACTAAAAGGAAGTTTTTAGTGAGGACAGAACAGTAAAACATCGGCTCTCAGCAAGTGGGACAGATATATTCTGATTAGCAGAGCTGCTCCCACTGCCAGCAAACTTATCTGTACTGTGGCCACTCAGCAATAGGAGTACCGCCATTTGACTTCACAGAAACCTACACATTGTCAGTTCAGCCATCTGGATGTGGCAACACAGCAGTCCCTGTACAGTCAAGCACCTCCTTAACGGAGCCAACACCCTGACTTCTCAGAAACCTGCACTATGTAAATGCAGCTACCTAAATACTTCAAGTCACTATACAGTAAAAGCCCCTATACCTCAACACATGTCACAGAAAATGACATCTTCATATAAAACAAGGTGTCAAACCTGTAGTTCCTTAAAATCTTCACCTGTCAGCAACGCAGTCATCAGTGCCCGCGCAAAGGCTTAAGCCGCAAAAGTACAAGCCAATTTTGCAGACCAAGAAATATAACTGAAAGTAGAGAAATACCATCAGGAGGCAGAAATGAAACAGAAAAATACCACTATTTTGCTGTACAGCGCAACCACAAGTCAATGAAATACTGCAAATTTACAAGCAACAGAACTCCACCTGAGGTGGACCCACGAGGGCAGAGGCAGAACTAGCGAGCAGTGGGTCCACTTGCAGGGATGTGGGAAGGAGAGAAACAGGGCCTCTGACCCTATGCAGCTGCCATGTAGAAGGCCCCATTATTTTCATGAGCCCTGGTGCACTGCATTAGGGCCCATGATACCAATGGTAGTTTCACCACTGCCACGAGGGACAACCCTCCCTTATACCAGGATTTTGAGACTGCGAGCTACAACAAAGGCAGTGCCTCCTGCACACAAAAGTGGTATGACAGAAGCCGACTGGAGACAGACTATCCTAGCAGGCATGACCACAAACCACTTACTCACCATGTTCACACAACAACAGCATATCGTAGAGCCAACCAGGGCACACTACACTTTGCTAAGTTTCTTGCATGACGTGAGCTAGTAACACAAGGTCTTTCAAAGTTTAATGCTCACCCTGAGAGTTTCAGCTTGGCGATCCTCCTTCCAAAATGCAATCAGAGGCTTAGACCTTTCATATAGTGAGGAGATAGACCTCTTAATTAAATGGCATGGAAATGAATCTGTAGAACATGCCATAAAGGATCTGGGATAGACTTTATGAATGCTATGGCTCACCAGAAGTAATAGAAGTTGCACTATTCAAGAGAATTAATAATTTCCCTAGATTACCTAACAAAGGCTATCACAGACTTTTTAATGGAGCTTCAAGTAACCAAGTCTGAAGAGGCCTTACCAGGACTTGCCTACATTGACAAAGCCAGAGGCATTAACCACATAGTGCAAAAGATACCTTCCAATCTGCAGGAACAGTAGGTCACCCATGGCTTCAAAAACACACAGCGGAACAATGTGTCATTTCCCCCATTCTCTTTTTGCAGATTTTGTACACCAGCTAGCTAAGAGCACAATCCTAGTATTGCCTTTACCCTGTCAGGTGCTACCCCAATGTTACCTAACCCACGCAAAATGTTAGGCGCAGTTCACAAGACTAATGTGTATCCTCCAGATTCCTTTCACAGGTCTGCCAGATATAACAACCACGAGACTAGCAACAAAGACCATGACAAACAGTGTCCTCTGCATCAGAGACCTCACCTTCTCCTGAAATGCAGAGCCTTCAGAGAGAAGTCCCTGGAGAACCGCAAAGCCTTCTTATGAGAAAATGACATCTGCTACAAGTGTTGCTCTTCAACATCCCACTTCACCAAGAACTGTAAGGTCAGTGTCAACTACACAGCGTGCAAAAGCACAGATCACAACACAGCTCTCCTGGGCCTCCCCCATGGACTTTACTACTCAGTTACAGTGACTCAGAGCATGGCGGGGAGAACAGTGGAGAGATAAGAAACACTACTCTAGTCACACCAGCGATTACTACACAATGTACTGAAGTCTGTAAAGAGGCCATAACTGGCAGATCTTGTTCCAAAATTTGTTTAGTCTATCGAAAATAAAAGGCCAGCCAGACAAGGCTGTCAAACTTTATGCAATCCTAGATGATCAAAGTAAAAAGTTTCTAGCAAGATCAACCTTCTTTGAGATCTTTAACAACAAAGGCCCCAGCACTCCTTATGCTTAAAGACTTGCACAGGGAGTTTTCAGACAGCAAAGAGTAAAGCTACTTGCTATCCATGTTGAGTCCATGGGCTGAAAGACATGCCTTTCCTTACCAGCTATCACTGAATGCAACCAGATACTAGATAATAGGGTTGAAATTACTGCACCGCATGCAGCTATTCATCATGTGCACTTGAAACATATAGAGCTTCTGATACCAGAACTGAACCCCAAGCCCAGATAATTCTACTTATAGGGAAAGATATCTTAAGGGTCCACAAAGCCAGATCAATAGTCCCCATAATGCACCTTATGCTCAACGGCTAGATCTAGGATGGGTCATAGTAAGAGATGTATGTCTAGGAGATGTACACAGATCAGCTTCTGTTAAAAGTCTGCTTACCCATACTTTAGAAAATTGACATCCTTCTTTTTTCCAGCAATGCCACAATCATTGTCTCATAAAGGAACAGCCATACCGTTCTGTCATAGACTCCTTTAGTGACAACCACATCTGGAATAACTACCAAGATCATCTTGGATGCACATTCTTCCAAAAAAACAAAGAAGAAGAATAAGGTGGGAATGTCCATTGAGGAAAAACTATTGTTAGAAATAATGGAGAATGGACTAGTCAAAGATGAGGCATACAACTGGTTTGCACCTCTATTGTTTAGAACCCACAGACGTTGCCTACCTAACAACAGAGAACAAGTACTTAACTGCTATACTTCACTTAAATGGAACTTTCACAGAAGACCAGAGATAAGAGATCACTTCTTCTCTTTCATGGGCAAAATATTTGAAAATGGTCACACTGAGATAGTTACCATCCTCAATGACACAGAGGAATGCTAGTATCTATCAATCTTTGGAAATATCACCCAAAGAAACCAGGTTAGATCAGAGTCGTGTTTGAATCCAGTGCCACGTTTGAAGGTATCTCCTTAAATGATGTTCTCTTGACAGGACCAGATCTTAACAACAATCGTTTCAGAGTACTCATCCGCTTTCGGAAGGACGCTATCACCTTCACTACTGATATTCAATAAATGTCCCATTGCTTCCTTGTGAGGAACAAAAGACAAGAAATTCTTACGATTTCTTTGGTTCAGAGACAATGACCTTTCTGAAGACATTGCAGAGTGAGGGACAACATATTTGGTAACAGCACTTCTCTTGCAATTGCCATCTATGGACTCAGACATTCGGCTCAAGAGGGTGAGCTAGAGTATGGTTCAGATGTTAGACAACTCATAGAATTATTTTTTTTAATTGTATGACTGTTTATAATCTTTACCAACAGATGAGGCAGCAATCAGCCTTTGCAAAAGAGAGCTCAGGAAATTCTTCTCTGCTCAAATCTCAGACTTCACAAAATATCTTCTAACAGCAGAGGAGTGATGGATGGAAGCCTTCTCTCCCAAAATCATACTAGAAATTTGAAGGGATTTGGATTAATGAACTGATTCTTCACCAGATCATCGTACTTTTGGGTTGTCATGGGACTTAAATCTGACTACTTCAACTTCCAAGTGAAGAAATGCCCTTCACTCGCAGAGGTGATTTGTCTTCTATAAACAGCTTGTACAACCCGTTACGATTTGCAGCTACCATTACTATCCAAAGTAAAACCCTGCTCAGAGATCTAACTTGCGAGTCATCTAACTGGGATGCCCCACTGCCTAGAAAGGAAAGGGATCAGTGGGAAGAGTGGAAAAACGCTCTGCCTTAACTAACCTTTATATTACGTGTCCATATGCTCCTGTGCTTTCTACAGAGGTACAGAACCAGAGACTGAGAATTCTCCAATGTTTCAGTTAAGGCAATAGCTGCTGTTACATATCTTAAAACTGTGGACATAACAGACAATGTCATACTGGATTCGTTATCACTCTGGATCACTCTGTTCCTTCCCCCTTTGTCACGGGCACTAGGAGTCTTTACCCAGGTATCACCAGATGATGGACTTACCAGAGCAGTATAGGTGGTAATATGGTACTCTGGTAGCGGGGTGATAACGGAACAGGACACAGGAGAGTTGAAGTGGTCTGGAAACTGTAGAAGCACGGAGGCAGCGGATAGGAATCAGCTGGTGCAGTAACGATGAAACACAGGAGAGCTGAAGTGGTCTGGAAACCACAAACGAACAACAGGAATCAGCAGGAGCTGAACACGAGGAAACACAGGAACACCTTCAGAGGCTCATGGGGAATGAGACTCCAAGATCAGGCAACGAGGTATTGACCTCAGGTGCTTTAAATAGGGAGTGTTGCCTGATCAGCCAATTAACTAAAAGGAACATGTACTGAAGGTTTGAAAGGGCTGCACATGCGCAGACCCTCAGGATGGTGGACGGCCACGGTTCCTAAACACACGAGAAGTAGCACTCACAGTCCGGTGAGTGACACCCTTCTTCATCACTCTGTGTCCCCCCTCTTCTTAATCACTGTCCCTTTCTGTTTCCCTCCCCTTGTCTCCATTTTTTTACTAACCTTCCTATTGGCTTCTTTCATCTTTTTTCTTCTCTTCTTGTCCTCTGACTTCTTTCTTCCGTGCTGGGTCCTCTCTGTGCCGCTGTTCGCTCAATGTCATGTCAATGACATTCAATGCGAACGGAGCAGAGAGGAGGGATGAGGGGTGCCGGAACCGCGACGTGGTAAGTATATACTGTATATACTCGTGTATAAGCCGAGTTTTTCAGCACATTTTTTGTGCTGAAAAAAGCCCCCCTCGGCTTATACTCGAGTCCCACTTACCTGGTCTCCGTTTTCCAGTCTCCCCCGCTCATCTGCAGCCTCTGTGGATCACTGTCAGCCACCATTTTATTGTAGCCCGTTTTTGTGTGTTCATTGCACATGGAACAATAAAGTTAAATGAAAAGAATCCTGTCAGTCAAAGCTAAAGACCGGGACATTTCCATCTAGCCCCGCTGGTCAGAGACACATGTGAGTACCCTAACTTGTCCACTGCAATTATTTGCAGCAGTTTTATAAAGTCCAATATTTTCATTTTTTGTCACCTATTAATAAGTGTCTGAAGATTCTTTTGCATAACTGTGAAATCATTGAAAAGTCTAAAAACATCCCAAACTTCAAGTATAATAACGGTTAAACCACACAAAGCAAATTGTATTGTTCTGTTAAAATGTTTCTTCCAGCAAACAAAATCAAACTTATCTTTATCTGAGCTATTATATCAAATTCTATTTAGTTTATGTGCAGCATCTTTTGCATTACTAAAGCCTAAATTACTGTACTGTTCTGAACACTTAGGAGTAACTGCTCATCACCTTCTAAAGGCGAATAAACTTAACTGGCACATGTATTTAGTATCCACAGACTGTCTCATTGATTTATATATTAATGATCTGAGTTGTCTTTAGTGAATGTTATTTATATCTGTGTTCACCTATTAGGCTTGATACCAAGTGCAGAGGATTTAGTTTAACCATTTGTGTACAATTTATTAGGATATGGGTATATATTATGTACTTATATAATTTTATTATTGTTTAATAACAATAAATTTTGATATATTCATATACCTCACATTTGTATTATTGGGAGCCCAGTGTTAACGATATCCAGCACTGTTTTTATTTTTGAAACTTACCAGTAGCTGCTGCATTTCCCACCCTAGGCTTATACTCGAGTCAATAAGTTTTCCCAGTTTTTTGTGGTAAAAATAAGTGCCTTGGCTTATATTCGGGTCGACTTATACTCGAGTATATACGGTATATATATATATATATATATATATATATATATATATATATATATATATTTATTTATTTTTTTTAAAAAAAAACCTGCTCCCCCCCACCAACAAATGGGGTAGAGTTACAGGGGTCGGGGGCCTATAGGGGATAGCGTGGATTCCCGGCAGGCCAGTCTGATCCTGATGGGGAGTCAGCTGCAACTATTAGCAGTAACCAAACATTGTATGACCATCAGGAACTAACCACTGAACCCAGGATATAATCCTTTACCATTGGCTGGTGCTAAATCTGGCGCCACCATGGCCACACCTCCTTTGAACTCACAATGAGGTGCTCTCACAAAGTAGTTCAAGGGATCCCCCTTGAAGACGGCAGTGACCTGTGGCCAATTAGCGGAAGCACCATATGAATTAGTCGCTAACTCACAAATCCAGTGTCGGACTGGGGCATGAAGGGCCCACCAGGGGACAGCAACGCTAGGGGCCCACCAGAGGGGGTGTGGCCAACCATCAAAGAGGCGAGACCAGACACTAGAGGGGGAGTGGTCAGCCCACAAAGGACAACTAGCACAATAGTGTAGTATATAAAGAATGCAGTGTGTATAAAGAGTACAGTCTTGATCTGCACCTTAGATTGGGCAGAACTGTCGCCAAAAATCGGGATTATCCCACTAGACCAGGCTTGACTAACCTGTGGCACTCCAGGTGTTGTGAAACTACAAGCCTCAGCATGCTTTACCAATATATAGCAGCCTATTGCTGGAAGGGTATGCTGGGACTTGTAGTTTCACAAAACCTGGAGTGCCACAGGTTAGCCAAGCCTGCACTAGACTGAGAACATTTGACAGACTGTCCTACCTGTTCTTGTCCCCACCTGTGGCTGCTTGTTTCTTTAGCTGCGGCTTGTCTGGATCCTGGAATGTTGAGGGGTCCTATTTGGAAAAAATAATGGGTACATTTAGAAAATTCCAACCAGCCCCGGCGTTAAATCAATAGGACCCACATTTAATACTTAGGACTTCCTCCAGCCCCAACATAAAAGTAATAGTATTCCCATTTAATAAACCTATTTCCCTCCCAACAGACAGCCCCTGCAATAAATGAATCACATATACATATAATAAATATACCTATTTCCTGCAACCGTCACTGCCATTAAATAATTCATATTCACATTTAATAAATATACCTCATGCTCCTCAAACTCAGCCCCACATTCAATTAATAACCACCCCATTTTAAATTAATAGTCCCCACTATAAAATTAAATTGCTCCATTTTCACCCTACAAAGAAAATAGCACCCATTATTTAGCCACCACCTACCACACACACATTACTGCGCCCCTTCATCACCATGATGTGCCTCCTTATAATCACACTGCACCCTCCATGCTGATTTTGCTCCCCCCTTCTCCTGGCTCCCCTTCACACACTGCCATACTGTCTGTGCTCCCCCTTCACTCTGCCATGCTCCCCCTTCACTCTGCCATGCTCCCCCTTCTCTGTTCCATGCTCTTCCTTTTCTGTTCCATGCTCCCCCTTCTCTGTTCCATGCTCCCCCTTCTCTGTTCCATGCTCCCCCTTCTCTGTTACATGCTCCCTCTTCTCTGTTTCATGCTCCCCCTTCTCTGTTCCATACTCCTAATTCTGTTCCATGCTCCCCCTTCTCTGTTCCATGTTCCCCCTTCTCTGTTCCATACTTCTATTTCTGCTCCATACTTCTATTTCTGTTCCATGCTCCCCCTTCTCTGTTCCATGTTCCCCCTTCTCTGTTCCATACTTCTATTTCTGTTCCATGCTCCCCTTCTCTGTTCCATGTTCCCCCTTCTCTGTTCCATACTTCTATTTCTGTTCCATACTCCTATTTCTGTTCCATGCTCCCCCTTCTCTGTTCCATGTTCCCCCTCCTCTGTTCCATACTCCTATTTCTGTTCCATGCTCCCCCTTCTCTGTTCCATGTTCCCCCTTCTCTGTTCCATGTTCCCCCTTCTCTGTTCCATACTCCTATTTCTGTTCCATGCTCCCCTATCACTTACCTTTTCTATCTGCTTCTTCCTTTTCTTCTCCTCTGTCTTACCGGCACTCCTCACTGAACGTCGGGCGTGATGACGTCACGCCCGGCATTCAGTGCGAACGGAGCCGGCGCTGCGGTCATGTGAGTTGTTTTTTTTTTACTATTAAAGTTTCTAGCTCCCCCCACCAACGAAGAGGGGAGCGATTCAGGGTCGGGGCCTACCGGTGGATAGTCCGGTCCACCGGCGGGCCAGTCCGACCCTGCACAAATCCCTTCATGTCAAAGCTGTAGTCCTTTAATGGCCTATAGCCTGCCACCAAATGACCGAACTACCACCCCAATTCTCTAGTATATCTGCTCTCTAGAAATATATAAACCCTCTCCCGTGAGGTGTAACTCGTCCGCCCTATATAAGTGTTCCTGTTCTAAGGTGATCAATGCATACACGCCTTAGCGCCCGGATCATTTGTCCCATGGACCTGTTCAATTTTTTAATCACACGGCATTAGGGGGCCGTGATCCGACTTCTGAAGGTGAGCCTAGGTGTGATGTCCAACCAGCATATAGTTAATGCTAGCCAGCGCGCCTTAATAGTCCCACATTATCCCTAGTGAAGATAATTAAGTCAAGGTACATACTCTTCCCCAGATCGTTACCCCCCAAATGAACGACTGTGATGATACCGGGTTTAATTTAACCTTCTGTGCCACACAGCTGGCCTACCAGATACCTATCCAAGGTTCAAAATCATCCAGGTAAATATCCGAAAAATAAAATAAAAAAGTTTGTTTAACAAAATGTTAGCATCAAACAGCAATAAACATATTTAAATAATAACTTGCAACAAATACCGCTACAGTCTGGCACAGACAACGTACAGGGTATAAAACACCTCAACAGTTTCCTAATCACTTTTAGGGAGTGCTGTCTATCCATCCAAGCATCTCCCCCTCTCTCCTTTGAGGCTACCAGCAATGCAGTGGTCCTGAGTCACTGTCACTCTGCTTTTGGCAGACACAGCTCCACAAGACCTGGAAAGGTAGATCAGGGCAAAGTCAGTACTCCAAGGACTGATTGTCCCTTTCCCGTCAGGGGCAAAGACCGGGGTCTCAACGCCAGCCTGACTTCAGCTGTCACTCAGTAGTAAATCTCTATTTGCTGTTTCTGGTGCTGGTTTTTAAAGGCAAAAATTACCTCCTTAGGAGTTTCATAACCTGCCTGATTGATCCTTTTCTGTGTTTAATCTTTTCACAGGTAAACATGCAGACAAAGGGATATCAGTTGAGCCACTCTTGATATAATTAAGGATAGGTATTGTTCTATGGCTATACAGCAGAAGTTGTTTAAACAAGTAAGGTCACAATCCAGACACACTACATTTATTATTATTATTATCATTTATTTGTTAAGCGCCACAAGGTTTCCGCAGCGCCGCACATAGTACAAACAGTAGACTATACATGGTATAACAGTACAGAACAATAAACAAAAGTACCAATACTTCAGAAACTCCAGGCAGGCAGATGCAATAGACACGGAGCAGAAGAACAGGTAAGGAGACAGGAGGGAAGAGGGCCCTGCTCAAGCGAGCTTACATCCTAAGGGAGGGTTAAACAGACCAGGCACAAGAGGAGCCAGTTGAGGGAATGGGAGAGAGGGGAGAATGAGTGGAGGAGATGGGGGTTAAGTGGATGGTTGGTAGGCTTTGAGAAAGAGGTGAGTTTTGAGTGCACATTTGAAGGAGCACAGAGTAGGAGAGAGGCGGATGGAGCGAGGGAGGTCCTCTGTAATTAAACATGGAGATCTATCTGTGGACCTTTTACCTATGTTACCTCCTGGTGTGATGTACATTCATACAGGAGTGGTGGACAATAATCCTTTTGCCTAGGCTGAAACAATTGACTAGTCTGCAAGATAAGAAAATCATGGTGTCATAACTACTTACGAATAGAATATATATATAAGTTTAAATATAACTGACAAATATTGAGAACCAGAGGGCTAGAAAAAGTACATGTTTTTATAGTCCACAGTTTGTGAGAAACGAAGTGCAGACTGGTTTCACCACAAGAATCAATATGTCAAAGGGACCAGCCTTTTCCACCTATAATGATAGGAAAGACATCAGGGCCCACCACCTTAATCCCCTCCTACCTAGCCATCTTATGACTACGGGACACTCAATTGAGGACCAATTGCCTGGATGTCCAGTGCACATATGAGTGACTGATCACTCATATCCGTATCTTCTCCATATGATTTCCTCAGAGCAAACAAAGCAAGGGTATGTTAGAGCTCGGCAATAGCCATCCAGGTAAACCCATACAACCCAGAAGGCACGTTGCTAATTATGCTTTGATCCAAGGAGAAAATGGGAAATATCCGTTCATGCCTTCACTAAAAGTGAGGAGCAGCCAGGCCCTGGGTTACTGAAGGAGGGGAGGGGGGAAGGGGGTGAGAGAAGAAGTTGCCAGGAAAGTATCCCTTTATTGGCCTTATGTAGGATTTTTTAGGCATCAGACTTCCATCTACCCGGGGATTTAAAGGCTGTGATGGAAGCTCCTGCCTCGGCTGTGGCAATAGTTACCCCAATTATAATAATGTGGGTGTCGTAAAGTACCATATCTAGGCCCACATAGTATAGGAATTGTTTCAATAGAGAGTTACATTTAAATTGAGTGAGAAAGGATCCGTCAGCATGTAGGGTTCGGACCACTGTACACAGAACTACTGAGTATATACTGAAGTCCTTGTGTGCAGGCAAGTTTATCCAACAGTCTTCCCCGAATTGCTTTGACTTCGGCTTTGCCGTTGCTTCCAAAATTCCAGCTGCCCAGGGACTTAAATGGAGCAATGGAAGAAACTGCCCCAGCCACGGCTGTAGCCACTCCCAGACCAAAGAGGTGTGTGCCGCAGAGGAACGGATCAATACCCACGAACCACGAAAGAATGTTTAAATTACGCGTGAAACTAAAATTTGTCGGGATGGGCCCAGCGGCATGACTAAACCAAGCTTCTTGTCAAGGGCTCTAACCCAATAAGTTTGAGTCCTAAAATGACCGGGCATGTCAATCTAGCGACCTTTGTTTTAATACTGCGCTGAAAATTTGCCAGTAATGAAATAAAGTCATGTAAGAAACCAAAGCGCCACCAAATATTTGACCTCTCCTGTGTACTAAAATGTTGCTCACCTAAGGCAACTAAGGGGAGTTGATGGAAACCTCAAGCCTGCTGGCTAAATGTCTTTCTGCGACCCCTGATTTTCAGTCAGATGGCGAGTAACTCCGCTTCAGCACTATCAATTGATCTCTTAGGTGTAATCGACTTCCATAATTAACTCTATATAATAGTATAGGAAGTCGTCGGGTAGTGCAACGCCATGTGCAGTGTCAAAAAAGACCAGTGGTCCAAAGTGGGCACCAACTTAACAGGACTGGAGGCAGGCATTAAAGTTATGTGAGGCAAACCTCAGGTATTCCTCGCCCTAACGAGGATCTATAGTCTAACACTAATATAACGGGACAGCGAAGGCAAGGAAGAATGTAAATTGCTGTGGGTCAAAATGGCACCACAAACCTCTCCCTATCAACAATGACTGTTCAATTGTATGTTATGAAGGATCCACGCATGAAATTCAGCATAGGAAAGTTTAATCTCAGGAAACATGTCCCTGAAATTAGCTCAAGTTAAATCCAGTATCACAGCAGATCATTTAAAGTGTGTAAATTGTAGTGGTTAACTAGATTGTACTCTGTAATGATCTCATGGTTATATTCCTGTCTACTAAAAAGTGTATGCTATGTCCCCCAACCAAAATAAGTAGAGAAGCACCTGCTACCTTTCATTGCTCAGGCACTAAAGGGCCTTAGAAATGTTAACCAAAGATCTTGAAAGCATCAGGTGTCCCGTCCTGAAACCCGCAAGCTTGGTAAAACCCCTGAAGCTAGTGTCGCTACCAAATAGCTACATGCGTAGCGAGTGAAGAACTGAATTTGGGCGCATTCACGTTGAAATGGCACCGCCAAAATCATGGAATAATACTACCGCCAAATAGAAATCAGCATTGAATACCTGTAGGCAAGATAAGGTCCTCAGTATTTACTGACTAAAGAGATGACAAACATGCTCAGGGAACAAAATTAGCAGAATCGGAGCTCTTAGAGCGGGAGACATCCATTCGAGACTGAACAAATTAGGGGGAAATTTGCCTGGGTCGACAGAGAATATGGACTGCAGAGCCCGATAAGGGAGCAATAGGATACTCTCACTGGCTTCTGGGGTCAGAGCTAAATCTGAATCCATGTATAACAGTCCCAGAATATTCTCAGTCTTGTAGACCAGGAAATGTATGTTATAATGGAATGATGTTAAATGTACCTATAAACTTTTCTGGATGCATCCACATAATGTTTTGAAATGTGAGCCTTGTAATACGCTGTCAGAACATTTCAATATTTCTGAACATAAAATAGTCTTGGTGGACATCTCCTTTAAATATGCATATGGGTTGCTCAGGTGACATAATGTAATTTGAACATACTGTAGTTGAACACAACATTTTACACATGATATACATACAGTCAATATATATATGCTTACTTTTGATTCTGTACCGTATTGTGAAATTTGTATATTTTATCAGCAGCTGTAAATTAGAATCTATTTGCACATTTTTCACCGAAATTGAAAAAAGATGATGTATAATAAAAATTAAGGCTCTGAACATTTTTACCCTCACCTCTGAGGTGTGACAAACAAGAATTCAACTATTCATCACATCTGCGTGAGCAGTTGTACAGACTAGCATGAGCCAAAATGATTAATGTTGAGAAAGATCAAGAAATTTTAGCCACTTGGAAGTCAACTATTTTAGAAAAATATCTGGAAGCATTATAACTCCAAAATGTTATTTAAACTTACAAAACAGCAAAAACAAACATACATTCTATGCAGCTTCATGTGAATGTATATTTTAAAAGAATGACTAAGTACAGAGGAGAAGTAAATAAAACCTGCATAGAAAATGAAGACAAATTATATGAATAATGTCTCACATTGCACAAGAATGTAGAAATAAAACACAATTTATTAGAACATACAAAGCAGAGATGTTCACTGACCCCCGTGTTTTGGTTTTGGTTTTGGATCTGGATTACCTTTGCCAAAACCACCTTTGTGTGTTTTGGTTTTGGTTTGCTAATTTTTTCAAAATTAAATTTTTTGGGCTAAAATCACATAATTTAGGTATTATTTTATACCTACATTATTATTAATCTCACTAATTAATATTATTAATCTCACTAATAAAAAAACACTAATTTCCATTCAATTTTGACCACCTCACAGGTCACAATATTATTTTCATACACTTTCAAAAAAAGATTGCAGCAGTTCTTGCCAGTGATAAGAGGAAGGCCATTGCCATACCTGGGCATAAGACCAAAAATCCACCTCTTAAGTGTGGAATTATTTTTACATAAATCCTGACAAATGTCTAGCCATTTGTAGCATTTTTAAAGCCACACTTAGTAGAGGAAGGGACCTTAACCATCTAGGATCCTCATCCATGTTACAGCATTTGAAGCGAGTTCTGTTGGGTAAATCAGAAACTTATGTCAAAAAATAACAACAAGCAGTCCAGCATCATCTACCTCCCTTCTCTCATCTAGATCCCAGCACCTGCAATCTACACCCCCAACACCTTCATCATCAATATCCCCAGAAGTTATGGGAGTTAGTCCGGCATCCAAGTTCCTAATTCTAGATGACTCCTCCACTAACCATGATTTCTCTGAAGAATTATTGAGCGTTAGTCCCGCTGCTGCTGCTGCTGCTGGGGGTGGATCTTCAACCCAGATGAAGACTAGTAGTAGTTTACAACAATGACTGTTAAACAATCCTTTGCTAGAAGAAGAAAGTAGGAAAGCTGTCACCCAGTCGCAAAGCGGATCACAGACGCCATGGGGACTATGCTAGTATTAGATCTGTGTCCAATGTCCACTATTAATGCAGCTGCTTTACTTGAGGTCTTCTGTCCCTATTACCAAATTCCACCACGACACCATTTTACTAGAAAAACTATTCCTCATCTCTACCAGAAGGTTCATAAAAATTTAATTATTGGGCTACAAAATGCATTTCTACCCACTGTACACTTAACCACAGATATGGGGACAAGCGGAACTGGGCAAACTAAAGATTATATGACTGTGACAGCCCACTGGGTTGGTGATTCACCTTCACCAGCAGGAACAGCAGCAGCATGTACCCAAGTACATCACATTTTTCAGAAGTAGGCTACTCTGTATATCAGCGGCTTCAGTAAGAGGCATACAGTTACAAAAAGTAAGGAATGTCATTGCAACATGGCTAACCCTCTTGGACTCTCCTGAGGATATGTGATTTCTGATAATGACACCAATATTGTTAGAACATTACAGAGGGGGGGAATTACATCACATTTCCTGTTTTGCTCACACAATCAACTTGGTGTTGTGTTACAGAACTTTTAGAAAATGACAATGACATGCAGGGGATGCTGTTTGTGTCCCGAAAAATTTAGGGTCATTTTTGGGATTCTGCAACAGCATATAGGAGAATGCAGCAGCTGTGAGAAGACTAGCATTTGACGGAAATGTACTTTAGTCCAGCGAAGAAGTCACCTGTAAAGAGAGTGCAGACACGGTTAGCTTGAGTCAAGTGATTGCCTTAATTATACTTTTTGAGAAGCAGCTAGAGAAATTTTACGGATGAAATAAAACAAAGTAAATCTGCTAACTATATTGTAATTGTAGATTAAGTACTTAATTCGCATCGCCAGGATCCAAGAGCTATCAACATCCTGTAATGACGTCTACTCCTTCAGTTTCTCTGGCAGCTGCTTGTCGGAAAAATCTTAGCTTTTCCAATACAACCAGTGGAGATGCAGATAAGTCAGCACAACATTTTGATATTTGTTCTGCTCCAAAAGAATTGCCCAAAAATCGTGACAGCTCTGCCATAAAATGAACTACAAATTCCATGAGGAAGGCCATTATCGGCAATTACATCAAAGTTCACAGACTTCTATGATGGTGGATTCCAGCGGGTATGAATTAGTATTGTTTGAGGAAGATGTACACAATGATGAGGGTGAATATGATGACAGTGTAGATTGCAGCAGGTGCTGAAATCTAGCTAAGAGGAGGGAGCTACCTGATGCTGGTATGCCTGGTAATATTTTGGGTAGAATGGTATCTTGGCAAATTTATGTTTTCTACAATAAACTTTCACCTTTTTTTAGAGAGGTTTTTATTTCTTTAAAAGGGTACAAGCTTTTTATTTACATTTTTGTTTCCCTCACTTAAAACCACTATGCGCTTCAACATAGGCTTTAGCACATGAGTTAGAGGGATTAGTATCATCATGACCGAGACTGGAGAGTGACACCAACATTGTCAGCCCTCCTTTTTTCGTATGAGCTATGGCACAATACAATGTCACGGAGACTTGAAGAACACTGACAGCCCTATTATTACAATTTCTGTTTCAGCACTGAACCCTACCACCTCTCCTGTTTCTGAGTGAGCTATGGTACAATAAAATGTAACTGCAGATTTAGCCCAAGCTAGGAAGGCCTATAATTTCTATTTCAGCAATTACAATTAGCAATGGCGAAATGGAGTTCTTCTCTTTCGGTGTTACTTATTTAACGCAGTAGAATGTGCTTGCAAATTCTACAGACAAGCCTGCTTGACGCTTAGCAATTGAACACTCGTCTTTGAGTGTATATTAGACCCTACACTTATCAGTGCAAAATCATAAAAATACAGTTTAATCCCTGCTAGGCCCTCCCTAAACAATACAGTGCTATATTAGAATTTCAGCACTCAGAAAATACAGCTTTTTTTATAAGGGTGTATATGAGACCCCAAACACTTTGCAGTGCAAATTCAGAAAAATACAGTTTAATCTCTGCTAGGCCCTCCCTAAACAATACAGTGCCTTATGAAAATTTCTGCACTCACAAAATACAGCTTTTTTTTATAAGGGGGTATATGAGACCCCAAACACTTTGTAGTGCAAATTCTGAAAAATGCCTGCTCTATTCCTGCTCTATACTGTGACCTAACCCTTCTCTGTCCCTCTCTCAAACGGCGCTAGATCGCCGTGGAGGCGGGTATTTATTGATTCTAAAACTCGCGAGAGCCGAGATCCGACGATGTCACGATGACATTTTGCCTTGTTTCAGAATAGGAGAGAGAGTAATGAGCCGACTCGGCTCTGTACTCGGATCCACGGAGTTTGGGTGGGTTCGGTTTCAAGGAAACCGAGTCCGCTCATCTCTAATACAAAGACATAACCAGGAAGTTAAACTGGACCCCTCATACTACATCTTATACGCTGTATAGTTGCAGCGCATGACATTAAGAGGTTTCCAGTCAAGAAATAATATTTGGACCCCCGCGCACTAAGAAATACTTGGGAATTAAGTCAGTTGATGCAGATAAAATGAAAAACGGTTACTGGTTGAGCAGTCTTTTCACTGCATTGGCAGATTTGCTCTGCCTCTGATACAGACCTGCTAGCCTACACAGTGTATCTGTACGACAAATTTTTATAGATTATGTCACATAATTTCCATCACTGACGCACTCCATGTATACTGAACATAAGGCTTGAAACATGTTACTCTAGTTTATGTGTGGCTACTGCATTTGTTTGTGAATTTATGGAGAAGTCAGGCTTGAGAAAAAAAGCTGCTTTATGGAGATCATGAGGCAACTAGACCTAGAGATGTGCAAAGACCCTGTGTTTTGAAACCATCTTCATGTTTTGGTATTGGCCAAAAATCCTCACGTTTTAGTTTAGGGTTTGGATCTGGATTTCATTAAAAATTGTGAAAAGCAGGTAACATAATGTGATTTTGAGCTGTTTTTGTTCCTACATCGCCCGCATCCGACCCTTCCTCTCACAAGACGCCACCAAAACCATCATCCATGCACTCATCATCTCCCGCCTGGACTACTGCAACCTCCTCCTCACTGGCCTCCCTCTCTCCCATCTCGCCCCGCTCCGATCTGTACTCAATGCAGCTGCCAGACTTATCTTTCTCTCACGTCGCTCCTCCTCTGCCTCCCCTCTCTACCAGGCCTTACACTGGCTCCCTTTCCCTTACAGAATCCTCTTTAAACTCCTTACTACCACTTACAAAGCTCTCTCCCAGTCTACTGCCCCCTACATCTCTAACCTCCTTACCATTCATACTCCCGCTCGCTCCCTGCGCTCGGCAAATGACCGTCGCCTCTCCTCCACTCTCATTACCTCTTCCCACTCCCGAGTCCAAGACTTTTCCCGAGCTGCCCCCCTGCACTGGAATGACCTCCCTCGCTCAATCCGTCTCGCTCCCAATCTGTGCTCCTTCAAACGGGCACTCAAAACTCACCTGTTCCTGAAAGCCTACCAACCATCCACTTAACCCCTCATCCACTCTGCTTGTTCTCCCTCCTCTCCCCTGGTCCCTTTTTCTCCATTGCATCACTGCCTCCCTTCGTGCCTGTTTTGTCCACCCTCCCTTAGTAAGCTCGTATGAGCAGGGCCCCTCTCCCCTCCTGTCTTCATACTGACTCTTCTGCTCCGCCCTCACTCCATATGTCTGCCCGGAGTTTCCGAAGCATTGGTACTTAGTGTTTATTGTTCTGTGATGTTTACCCTGTATGGTCTACTGTTCGTATTATGTAAGGAGCTGCGAAAACCCTGTGGCGCCCAACAAATAAATGATAATAAATAATAATATTTATAGCATTAGACATCTACAGTCCATTTTCTAATGATCTCTTCACAAGTTTTCACGAATTTTGGGCAAAGGCTGCAGTGAGCAGTTTAATAAAAGATACAATCCCCATGAAACATTGTGGCACATCAGTGGCAGACAGGATGGCAGTTTAATAAAGGACACCTTTAAAACATAAAAGCAGAATACTGACTTATAAGATGATTTTAGAAAAGAAGATATCCCAGGTCCACCCCACAACTGAAATGGTCTGAGCAAATTGCTGAAGAATTCCACCTCATTACTACCTCTTGCTGGGTGTGATACATATGTTGGTCAGAATATAAACAGGATTGGAACGTCGACAATAATGATATTGACAGTCTTATAAGGTCAACAATTGAAATATGGATAATATTATTAGGTTGCCAATTTAAATGTAAACAGTATTATTAGGTTAACAATTCACAGGTAGATAGTATTATTGAGTTGACAGCTCAAATGTAGACAGTATTATTAGGTCAAACAAAAGACAAATGTCTGGCGCTCAGAAACAAACAATATATAAAAATCACTATGGGCCTGATTCATTAGTGAACAGATCTGTCGTGGAGGTTGCGAAGCGTATTTTAAGAACAACCGGGGATATAAGAAATTCGCATTTCAATAGGGAATGGAAAGTTGAAAAACACGCCCACTTTCAGTCTTTTACGCAACGGCATATAAGATGCAACAGATCTTAAGCTGTTAGTCCATTTTGAGATTTGCTTCTTAAGATCTGCTGCTTAATTAAAGATAAGAAAGTGTGACATAATGGCTAATGTGGGAGGTGCGAACACGGTTTGTTGGTTTATAAATGTAAAAACACATTCGGAGTGTATTATGCAGTACTGTTGTTGCTTTTTTATTCCTTGTAACACTTACATGTTTTTTATAGCCTGGGACTAATGACTTTGCAGTTTAATCTGCTAAAGTAATACACCTACATAAAACTTTGTATAATGAGTTTGGATTTGAAGTAAGAATTTGTATGCAAAATCATCTCTGAATAATTCACTAGCATACCTAAACATGCATGTTACAATAAATATTAGTGTATTTTTACAATTTATATCATTACCGTTAAAAAAAAAATTAAATGCATAGCGTACTCTTTCATACTCGATACAGGAGTCAGGAATCGAAATTATGACTCCATTCGTGAAAGGTAGATTGGCTTACCACTAAGGCAACATTCAGTTGGAAATATAACTACATTCTATAGACTACAGCAAGAAGCACAAGAATACAGCATGTGTGCAACAGATGTAAGAGCTACACAATAGTGCTCTTCCTTATTAACCACAAATATATACTTGTATTAATAGCTAAATCACGAGCCTTACATTTTTTAGTATTTTTGTATGGCTCAAGCTTGACTTTTGTCTTCACTATTTCACCTTCTATGGTTTTCACTTTGGGCTCTCTATACTGAATTAGTAAACTCGTAAGCTTGAAAGAACATTAATCAAGTAAATTATTTCACTTATTAATCATTTCTGGATAATCCTAAAATAATAACTTTTTGAACAATAGTAACCCTCTTGGTATCAGTTTAAGTAGATTTTCCAAGGTAGACAATGAACTGTATAGGTCTTAATTATTAAAGGAACACTCATTGGGATGGTTCTCATTCTCATTTAGAACACAGGATTGTCTCCTAGAAACCCTGTCTGAATAGCTCAGGAGTATGGACATACTTGCTGCCAGGAGGCACTAACACAAAAACCAAAGGAATAGAAACACACACAGCCTCCTATTGGTGCACTATATGTCTAACAATATCAATCAGATTTTTGTTGGATTTATAAACATATATATATATATATATATATATATATATATATATATATATATATATATATATACTATATGTATATATGCTGTACAAAAAAACATAAAATCTAATAAAGTATCAAATTATTAATACCACATTAATCAAATTATTAGGCTGCATATTTGTAATAAGGTGAAGATAATTATGTTTATTCTTTGACTACATTAAATCTGGCTGGTTTAAATGAAAAATTAGACCTTAATAGTACAGTGTACTGGTGTTAGGTTAAGTGGGGGTAGTCCAATCTTTCCATCTCTTAATATTTTAACAGTAAGATTAGGAAGATGATTTAGTAATTGCATTTTGTCCATTTATATGGGATTAGGGTAAACTAGAAAGTTATTCAGTTTTATGCTGTTATGAGCAATGAAAGATATATTATTTGATGTTTGGGTCTTGAGATCGATCCCCAGTTGAAGTGAACTGTATGTAACAATTATAGAGGCCAGGGGGCATATCCAGCAATTGTATTTTTTTACTGGTTTAATTTATGCTAGAGACCATTTTAGTCCTCTGTATATCTATTTGAACACTAAATCATTTTTGGGTCAAGGAGTTGAGAGCCAGCAATGAGACACCACTTGATGTGGGAGTCTCAAGATGGACTCCTGGAGAAAGAGAATTGTAATCAACATATTTTTTTATGATTATGTGCACCAATCGTTTTTCACTTCTTTTTTTTTTGAGCATATGTGGATTGGATTCAGCATTGATTATTATATAAATTATTCTCTTCAGGATTATATTTAAAAGGACACATGTTAGCATTTTTTATAATGGTACTTGGTAGGATTTTTACTTGTCTCCTGGTAACCTTCTGCATTTATTTTTAGTTTTATCTTTTAAGAGTTAATAAATTATTGTGTTTTTATGTATATATGATTGTTATATACAAACGCAGAGTATATGTGTATTTTTATATATGTGTACTTAAACTCATTTGTAAGATATAAACACTCTAGGTATATGCTGTTTACAGCTATTCTAATTGAGCAATTAGTATAGGCTATTTAAAGACTTTGGCCACTTATTCCTCACAATCTACCATTTGAAGTTTACACTCTGAGGGCTAGATTTACTAAACTGCAGGTTTGGAAAAGTGGAGATGCTTATAGCAACCAATCAGATTTTAGCTTTCATTTATTTAGTGCATTCTACAAAATGACAGCTAGAATCTAATTGATTGTGCAATTGTTCCAGATGGTGTGGTTTGTGTATCAAGGAAACTATTGATCACCTGAAATTTTCACACACATGAACATATAACGTTTATAGAGAATGATGCACAAAACAAAAAACAACCAATGAGCAGCAGTGCAGTGGGCAAAAAAGCCTTGTTAATGAGAGAAGTCAGAGAAGAATGGCCAAACTGGCTCAAGCTGACAAGAAGGTGTCAGTAACTCAAATAACCAAGCATTACAACATTGGTATGTAGGAGAGCATCTCTGAATGCAAAGCAAATTTAACTTTGAAGTGGGTTGGCTATAGCAGCAGAAGACAACACCGGGTTCCACTCTTGTCAGCTAAGAACAGAAAACTAAGGCTACTGTATGCACAGGCTCACCAAAATTGGACAGCTGGAGATTGGATAAATGTTGCCTGGGATGACGAATTTCAATTTCTGCTGGTAGGGTCAGAATTTGACGTAAACCACATGGATCCATCCTGCTCTGTGTCATCTGTGCAAGTTGATGGTGGTGGTGTAATGGTGTGGGGAATGCATTATTGGCACACATAAGGCTCCTTAATACCAATTGTGCTAAATGCTACAACCTACCTAAATATTGTTGACTGCCATGTACATTCTTTTATGGAGACAGTCAGCTCATCTTCTAATGGTTACTCCCAGCAGAATAACAGGCTCATGTCACAAAACACACGTTATCTCAAGCTGATTTCATGAACAGGATAATGAGTTCAATGTACTCCAATGGCTTCCACAGTCACCAGATCTCAATCCAGTCAAGCACCTTTGGGATGAGATGGAACGGGACATTTGCAGCATGAATGTGGAGCCAACACATCTTGAGCAACTGCATTATTCTATATTGTCAACATGGACCACAATCTCTAAGGAGTGTTTCCAGTACCTTGTTGAATCCATGCCATGAAATGTTCATTCTATTCTGGGGGGAAAAGTGGGTCCTACATAGTACTGAAAGATTTATCTGCTATAAATAACTGTGTTTAGCAGAAAAATTGAGATAGGAGTTAACAATAGGATAAATAAGGACGACGTTTATCATGTTTAACTCACGTGATGGCAGATTAGCGGAGCCTTTGAAGGCTGGATCGTAAAACATAGAAAACAATAATGCACAACAAACAGTCCAGGATATGGAATAAAATTATAGCAGAGCCACAAAATCATATGAGCCAAAGACATAAAAGAGCAGGTAAACTGAGAACTTAATAATATAAAAGTACCCAGGCTTACATAATAACAAATTGACATGCTTGCATGAAAGTGAAACAATCTATGAAAATCCGATTTGGATACCAGTACTTGAATAGGTGCTCTAGGGGTAACTGCATAGGTGAAGAGCTGGAAGGTGCTATGTTATAACAGTCATCCTGGGTAATTACACCAAATAAATCCAAAGTAAAACAGGAAGCAGACAAACAAACAAACATAAAAATAAATGATACAGCGCTGAAAGCAGTCTAAGAATAATCAACACCAGCACAGATAAATGTAAGAGAATTAATTTTATTTTAATGTCTAAAAATACACATCCATTGTTAGCAGTCGCGGCGGCTGCGGGCAGCGCCGCGACTCTCACCTCCTGTCTGCAGGCGTCCCGGCCGTCGCTATGATGACCGGGACGGCACTTCCGGTCGGACGCTAACTGCAGCAGCGCCGCGTCCCGACAGCTGGGGACAGCCGGGCGCGGGCGCGGGAATAGACAAGCCTGTGGGCTAATTAAATAAGTAATTTGTATCAGGACCTCTGTCCATGTGATCCCACTGCCAGGCTCTGATTGGCTGGTACTGATATTTAAGGCAGTGAGGTCTGCAGCCTCACTGCCGGTTATAGTTCCTGTATCCAGTCTGCTAGACCTGCTCTCTGCCTTGTTCCCGTCTATTAAACTTGCTGTTGTTTACCCGTGTATGACCCTTGGCTTGGATTTGGACTTTGCTTGTGAATCTCGTGACCCTCACCTCTGGCTTGAATATCGACCTCCCTGTCTGCTCGTGACCCGTGACCCCTTGTATATTGGTACTGTTGTCTGCTGCCGGCCCCTGACCTCTGCTTGGATTCCACTCCACTTTCCTGGGTTCTCCCCAGCCGGTACACACTTCACGACCCTCTGTCAGTCTGCAGCCCAGTCTGTCCCCACCATCAGGGGCTCCAGTGAACACCTGACTGGCAGAGTAGACTCCGGGTTGTGTTGTGCCGGCTGGAGGGGTTCCTAACATCCATAGAATAATAACAATATAATAGATATTACTGGCTATGTGCCACATCAATCTCTACCATCAGTTAGAGTACCTAACTTATATTTTCCTGTATAGAAAATGTATGACTGATTTTGAAAAGCTAAGTCTGAACAAAATCAGTAGAACATTGTTCTGCAACCAAATAGTGGTTGATATTGCAAACCAAGTCCAAATATTGACTTAATCCAAGTATTAGCAAAGGGGCTGCTTGCAAGTCCCTCTATCTGATGTTTAAAATTATACACTGTGCACCTGCCGCATAGAGCTCTATCAAAGAGTGTAATCGTTCTGCTACCCCTGTTGGTAGTCAGTGGCATCCTCACTACAACCTGATACAACTGTCATAGGTTCAGTAACTTAGAAGGAACATGTCTGCTCTCACCGAAAGGACACACTGAGAGTTGACAGCTTACCCCTCTGGACTGAGAACAGAGGTAATACAGCTTATTTGGCACTTGTGTTTAAGTCTCAATCTTAAAATTCTCAGCAACTGGTGCGCTCCGTGATGGAAGGGGATCCAGGATTGAAATTCCAATCTGTTTTAAAATAACTTCACCAGCCTGTTTATGTTTAGATGGTGCAGATTCAATAGAATGATAACAACAATTCTCGATGAGGAAAAAACAATTAATAACAATAGTCCTGACGCATTTCTTGCTAATAGGCGATTTGATCAGAGGAATTGGTCTCTCAGGGGTATATTTACTAAACTGCGGGTTTTGAAAAGTGGAGATGTTGCCTATCATAGTCACTTACATCACATTTCTCTTGGTGTTTGGCCGGAACAACAATAGAACTTCTTGACCCTGTATGCATGCTTTTATACATTGAGTTGATGCAATATGATTGGTGGATTAGATATTTGTATTAATGGGCAGGAGTACCTAATAAAATGACCAACAAGCCTTTTGTTTTCCAAATGTTTTTCATCCTGATGTAATGTATAGGCTCCATCATTTATTTTAGTGTTATGTCTGTACATAGTAGGCTGCGTTTTATGATTATTTCCATTCCATCCTACAGCCAGTTTAGGTGGGTGCAAATGTTGAGGAAAGCAAGCAAAATGCTTTTTCCTTATAACAATCATTAAGTATCCCTTTTGGCCATTCACATATTGGAAGGTAGAGATGCACCTCCCTTTTTGAAGTCCTCTGCCTAACTGGAAATGGAAGGGGCACATGTGCCAGCTCACATTGTGATATAAATATATATACTGTTCATTAGTTAAATTATTCAGTGAGTGGACTAAACAACTTAAATGCAACATATACTACAGACAGACTGATAGCCAATGTTTGCCTAGTTGCTATGGATTACTGCACATGTATACATGTGTTAGCATCAAATACAGTAATGCAACTGCCTCCATTAGTCTCCCAAAGTTGCCAGCATTGGTAAAAAAAAATAAAAAAATTCCAGGGACACCATCTTGTAACAATAAGTCACTGTGAATAAAGATCAAATCAAACTGAAACAGTATCAGGCATGATGATGCATATTTTTCAACTAGATGTGCTCCCGTGATCCACTGACCTACCTCAATCCACTGTCATAATCCACAGTTCTTGCTGCTTTGCTCTCTCCCAGTGCAAAGGAAACTGAGGAAGTGAGGCAGTCTGCAACACACTGCATGTCACTTGTACTATTAGAAGAATAAATATTGTAAAAATTTGCATTTGTCTTCTTTATTGTGATGCGGGTGGACTAGTGTGGAATACGGACAATAAATTAGACAGCCTTAATCTAGGACTCCAGTGTCAAAAAAAAGAGGATGGGTGCTTGACATATATCTATTTACTAGAAACCCAAACAATGCTGTACCTCCGTTTCTACCATTCAGCTACTTAGGGGAGGGTAGACTAGCTGGGCCAAGCGGTTCTTATCTGCTGTCAAATTCTATGTCAGGTTCTATGGCACCCCCTCCACTCAATGGTTAATATTCCAACCTTTTAGGCTTAAAAATACTTTAATCTGTAATAAAGCAGGAACCTGTTCAGACCAGGTATAATCCAATACTTTCAGGGGGGAATGCATGGTCATTGAATGAACTAATTACTAATCAAAAAAATAATGTTACGTTAAAATATGCAGTTCCATTGGGAAGGAATTTGTATGAGAAATGCTTCCTTTTTCTCTCTACGTCACTCATTCATTACACAGCAGTGAGTATAATATGTGTAGATGTCAGTATTTTGTTGGACTCATCCTCTCTAATATATGCTCCTCCATAAAGAATCCTGAACTGGAGTTTTTTTATTTTTTAATTGGCGTTAGTGCAACCTTGTTACTATTGGCAGTTATATTATGGTATGATTGTCAAAGTCGTATAATTGGATGAACAAAAGTATATTGGTTGATATTGTTTTATTGGTCGATTGCACTCAGTATGCCACGTTACACGTGGCATATTGCTAATAGACTAATTGTAACTTGAGAGTCAGGCGGGAAGAAAGGAGCACATCCCCTGGAGAGATGACCCCCACCTTTGGATTCTTTAGTTTGAACTAGCCTATGACCTGTTTACCCTGGACCCACCCTAAGTCTGGACCTATAGAAGCAAGCCACGTCATCTAAATTGTTCTCTCTGTAACATTGACTGTATATATATCCATAGCTGCACTCCCAGTCGGCAGTCTACTCTGACCACAGTATTCTAAACAGATATACTGTTCACTGGGACCCGTGGAAGCGCAGTGAAGCGCATGCAAAGCGCAGCGGTATGTATGTATCTTTTGGTATTGGCTGTACTGTAATGTATTATATTATAATCTTGTATTGAACTGTTAACTATTTACATCTGCTAAAATAAATCACTTTGTGCGTTGGAAACACAATACAATCGCCTATGCAATGCTTATTTGAAAACGATAAAATTACTTTAATATGATATACTATGGATTATTTTTAAAATGAATTCCCTTACATGGTATTCACAGCATAACATACCAGTTTTGGATTAGCATAAAATTTATTGTAAATATTTGTGTTATTCATATTTATTACTCGGCAGAACCAATCTTTTTAATTACATTTATATATGGCATTAAAATAGGAAAATAACATATATAAATAAACCTTTCATGTAAATATATAGATTAAAGATAAAGGCTATAGAAATATATACATATATATTGATTGTTATTAACCACTGTGTAATCATACAATATATATATTTTTTTTTAACTATGTGCTCTACTTAATACTACTTTAGGGATAATCCCCTCTCAATATTTTGACATGACGATGATTGGGTAATAAATATTTCCACTTTGCTGTAGAATAATATAATATATTTTATTAAGCACTAAGGCAATACGATTTCTCCATTTCTGTATTACTTAATCTTCTCTACTACTACTACTACTACTACTACTACTACTACTACAATACACATATGTCTACCATCTTTGAAACCAATGCACAGTTCCATACTGTATGGTCTCATTTTGTATGTCTATTCAAGAATATTCATGCTGAAACTGTGTTGTCAGAGAAGGCATGTAGCTGAAAACCTAATAGGTAAACAGTGTGTATTGACTAGCTTCTATTTCATATCAATGAAAGCATTTTCAAATAATGTTTTTTGTTTTTTTTTTAAATTATTTTGCCTACCTAAGAGCTTTAGCAAACATCAAGGCTAGACCAGTTTTCATTTGTGACAATGTGCCAGTTTTAGATACAAAGATAACCACACCAAATTTGTCAATGAAGTTGTATATTTCATTAACCCCAATATTGCTGTTTATACAGGTATTGCAGATTTAGTCTATTTTCCATCACTGGAGGGTGCACCCTTATACCGATTTTGATTCAAATGAAAAGACAAGGGAAAAGACAGTATGCGTAGAGGCACTCCGGGGTATGGAATGTTAAAATAACATTTTATTGGTATATATTAAATATATTAGTATATATTAAAAATATATTTATTTGATACAACTAGAAAACTTTCTAGTTGTATCAAATAAATTTATTTTTAATATATACCAATAAAATGTTATTTTAGCATTCCATACCCCGGCGTGCCTCTACACATACTCTCTTTTCCCTTGTCTTTTCAATGTGCCAGTTTTACTAGGTATAAAATTATTTTATTTTTAAAAAATAAAAATATTTCTTGCTTTGTTTTTAACATTTTTTTTGGTTACTGGCATAAATACGGTTTTACTTAATAGTTTTATATGATTCTCTTCATGCAACTAGTGCCATCCTAGATATCTGCCCCAAAATATATTGTGCTAGTTCTCTTGAGTATAGGGGCAACAAATATGTGCAACTTATATAAGGTCAATACATATACATTTCTCACAATAAACAAATAAAGTAATTGATACCTCTTCCTTATTTTCTCTTCCTAATGATCTCTACAAAAGAGGCTTATAAGTTAATTTGATCTGGTACAGTTTTGTACTAGCAGCTCTGTATTCATATATAGCTGAATCTAGAGCTGCAGCTATATACTAAAACATTTGTTCTTTGTAATGTGTAGTTACTTAATTTATTATTTTTCTCTTTTTTATAGTGTTTACCAGATCCATCAGTATAAAAGATCTAAAGTACTTGTAATGAGTGAATGATCATTTAATTATATTTACAGCCATTACTATACAATCAAATTACATCTTGTAAACTTGATCTGTTTTCCTGCAAGGATCTTATATTTGGCATGTTATTGATTCTCCTTTTTTGATATGTCACCCTGCTGAGTTAGTGTCTTTTTCCTTGCCGAACATTATGTGCTTTTACTCAGTATCCTGTGAATGTATTTGTTTCTTGTAAACACTTTCACTGTATATAAATGTTGCAGCATAAGATTAGTTAGTCTATCAGGAGTACTACAAATCAGTACTTAGATTAAACCAGGATCGGGTGATCGCAGCAGTCCAATGTAGTTGAACTATATTATTATTGCAAATTAATGTATAAACATTCTTTAATTTAAATAGAAAGTCTCATAATTTTATTACATAATCATTTTGCTTTATTGTCCTTATAAATTGTGTTAATTTTGAAAACCATTGCTGCTGTGAATAAATTGATATTTACAGCTGTCGTGCCACTCACCAGATCCAATGTTTAGCATGTTCCCATGGGTCTCCTCTCCACTCCCAACACACGCCCTGCTGCTCCACTATGCACAGCAAGGAGCACGCAGCCCTTGGAGCTTGTGCTCATGTGACTGCTAACATCAGAAGCCCGCTCTGTTCAATCTGCACCACCTATTTAAACCTGCTCTGTGCACAGTTCGCCACAGTATTAGGCTCCATACCTGTACTCCAGTGTTCTGTGCATCTTGTAGCGAATTCCTGTGATGTATGACCTAAATCATTATTAATAAGTCAATCCAGGTCAGGATGGGGTAAAAAAAAAAAAAAGCCTAGTGGCTGTCAGCTAAGACATGTGCACTCTAGTGCCTTTATGGACAATATTGCACAATGCTTCCTTTACAATAACATTATTAGGTCTAATGTTATTGTAACCTACCTACATAGCACCTTAGTTACCATGTTACTGAATGCATTCACTGAAATGAAAGGTTATTTACTAACATTGCAGAAAGGTTAAAATATGCATTATTACCAACAACCAATCACACATTGCTTTCATTGTCTAATTTTTACTAGCCAGATAAGTTAGTGGGCTTAAAGCCAAGAGTCTGATAGGGCACAAGGCCCTAGTGAGGGGGCATAAAGCCCTTACCTACAGGGCCTTGTGCCCTGACTAAGGCCATTAGGCCCATAGTAGCTGGGCAGAGAGCCCATGGTGTAGGGCATAAGGCCCCTGGTAAAGAGGGCACCAGGTCCTGTAGGTAGCGGGCATGAGAGCCATAATCTAGAATAGGGTGCAGTCCCGGAGTTGTGTCGTGTGAATCTAGGTGATAGTCCTAGGCAACAGTCTAGCAGAAGGCTCCTGTTAGTGCTATACTAAACCGTCTGGTTAGATATTAGAGGTGTGTATTCCATGGTCAGCCTTCCAGATACATCAGCAAAGTCTTATTCCGTCTGTGTGGTGAATACTGTATTGTGTATTGTATTTGGTTGTGCTGTGTGTGTTTATTTACAGGTGCAAGACGTCAGGCCCCCTTTAAAGGTTGGCTCTTGTTTCCTTACTGTTCTCCTGTTATAATCTGTGTCTGTGGGGACAAGCGGAAGTTAGGAGCATACACACAGTTAGGGAAGGACACACGGTAGTCTTCCCGTCCCGTAGGTCCCTGGGGTTACGCTGATTCCTGAGGCAGTGATTGGGTACCTCACTGGCAGTGCAGCACAGCCCTTTTGAATTTCAGCACTAAGTCCCATGGTTTCAATTGGGTGTCTGTCTGGGTTCCGGCAGGGTCCCTGGCGGTTCCAGATTGGGCGGTGTTCCACTTGGGTGAAGGCGACCATTTTGAGTTCCGGTAGTGACGACTGGCAGCTCCATGTGGGAGCTGACACTCTGGTGGTGCGCTGCTCCAGTGAGCCTCAGTCGTGCAGGTAACGACTGGTCCTTGGGATTCCGTGGGTGACCACATAGTGAGAAGATAGTCTTCTTGGTATGATCTGTGTGAGGGTTTAAGGATCAGCCCTCCGGAGTAGAACGTGAACACCGGCTGGTGTTCCCCCTAGGTAGAGGGAGGAGGCTTAGGGAGTACACTAAACCCACTTTATAGCGAAGTTGCGTTCCTGACCATTAGTTAGTTGTAGGGTTGGGTCGCCTGTTGTTATCTAGTGCCAGTTGTGTGGGTTGTACATACTAGCCTCACTTGTAGAGTAGAGGGAGGCTCTGTTATTTTCTGTCTCCCAAAGGTGACGGTGAGGAGCAGGAGAGCAGGGACCGGAAGTTGGAGTGTCCGGGTGAGTATAACGCTCTATTCCTACTTCTGGTTAGGTCCTCACCGAAGGGTGAGTAGAGTATTTGAAGCGGAACTGTTCCAGTTCCCAAATACTCGTAGTCACGCGCCCTTGGCAAGAACAAAACGAGGTGGCGGCAAGCGAGATTGACTTGAGCATCTCTGCTCTATGCCATGGTCTCAGACAGTCCTTTTCTGGTAGGCACGGCCTTAACTTCTGTTTCTTCCTTAGAAGGAAGTGGAGTGAGGTGACAGAGGTTCGGCTGCTGGTCTGCTGGGATAGGAGAGTGGCTAGGGTGACTCGGAAGCAGACAGGAGGTGGCCATCGTTTGTAAGGTAAGATATTTTTGTGTGTCTGTCTTGTTCCCCGCAGGCATTACAGGCAGACTATGGATTTATAACCTTCTCAGTTATTTCTTATGTTGTCTTTCACTTTTTCTTCCTGTCCCCTTCTTCTAGAATTCTTTAAAAAAAATATTGCTTTCCTGAACTCTATTAATTTTATTGATATATATGAAGGTTTCTATCATATAACCTCTGTCTCTTTTCTCCTGTAAGCTGAAAATGTTCAGCCTTTCAAGTCTTTCCTGAAGTTTTGTAATTCTGCACATGCAACATTTTACTAATCCTTCTCTGAATTATTTCAATTTTACTCATGTCTATTTAAAAATTACTCATGTCTATTTAAAAATTAGGCCTCAGAGAGTGTACCAAAGTACTCAAGATGAGTGCACTCACGATCATGATCTCCATAGAGTTTACAGTGTCATGGTCTTTTCAGCCGATGCTGGCAATGAACCTGTCCCAATGACTAAATGTAGAGAGTGCTGTAGGTGGAATAATTTGTTCGTTCTGAGACTGAGTCACATAAGCTAACGAAATTCGTTATGACATGTGGATAGCTATAACAAGGTGGTTAATCAGTGTGACAGTAATGAATAAATGCATATTGCGCTGTCATTCTCTAAATGACTAAAGGACCAGATGAAGAGCAAAGATCTGAAGATAAATGGTGTGTAGTGTGTATGCCGGTCGGACCTTCAGTCGAAGGTACATTTGTTGTAGATAACAGATTGGTTGGAAAATTCTACAGTGTGTACCTAGCCTTACTAATGACCTGATAAAGTAGCAATATAACTTTCCTGTTCCTGCTACTATTCCATATTCAGCCAAGAATTCTACTGGCTTTTCCAAGTGCTTGCTTATCTTCATTTTATCTGAAACTATGACTCAAAGGTCCTTTCATTTGTTGTTGTTGACATAACATTAACATGAATTCTGTATACTGCATTTGGACTTGTGTGTCTCACCTGTATTATTTTACATTTTGGTGTATTAAATTTAAGATTTCACACTTTAGTCTATTTTGCTAATTTCTGTAAATCATGACATTGATTTACCCCATCTAGAGTCAATCCTATAACAAATGTTTGTAGAAACTGCAAAAATACATACCATCCCTTGTACACCAAAAGTAATATCACTAATAAATAAATTAAACAAAACAGTCAGTCAATCTGGGTACTCCACTAGTTACCAACTCTTCCTCTCAGCTTTTATTGTTGACTGCAACATTTTGTCCTGTTCTTTAGCCAAACCTTTATGCATTCAGCCATCTTTGAGACAAATCTAAGGATTTGAAGTTTCTGAATTCACTCATTGTGGGGTACTGCACTCAAATGCATTGCTAAAAACTAAACAAGCCATATATCTACTGATCCACAGTGATCTATCACTTTAATTACAGAGCCAATAACTATAGTTGTCTCTATGCAAGATGAGGCTGGTTACACAAGTTGTTACAAGAGACATGTTGACAATGTCTTGCAGACACAACATGTTTGTCCCAATATGGATGAAAGTCATAGACGACTAGACCATTACACAAATTTTGTATTTGTGATTCCTGTTGCATCTTAATCAGATTTTAAATAACATAAGTAAAACAAAAACAACAAAAAACAGTGAAATAACATATGTATAGTAAAAAGCCTATTTACAAGTAAGAGAAATAAAAACTATGTACAGTAATGGCCAAAAGTTTTGACAATGACACAAATATTTTTTTCACTCAGTCTGCTGCATCAGTTTTTCTGATGGCAATTTGCATATACTCCAGAATGTCATGAAGAGTGACCCTTTTTGAAATGTACATGAACTTTATCCCAAAAACAACATTTTTACTGCATTTCAGCCCTGCCATAAAAGGACCAGCTAACATCAGGTCAGTGATTCTCTCGTTAACACAGATGAGAGTGTTGATGAGGACAAGGCTGGAGATCACTCTGTCATGCTGATTTAGTTACAATAACAGACTGGAAGCTTTAAAAGGAGGACAGTGCTTCACAGGCAAGGATATTGCTGCTAGTAAGATTGCACCTAAATCAACCATTTATCTGATCATTAAGAACTTCAAGGAGAGAGGTTTAATAGTTGTGAAGAAGGCTTCAGGTTGCCCAAGAACATCCAGCAAGCACCAGTATCCTAAAGTTGATTCAGCTGAAGGAACGGGGCACCACCAATGCAGAGCTTGCTCAGGAATGGCAGCAGGCAGGTGTGAGTGCATCTGCACGCACAGTGAGGCGAAGACTTTTGGAGGATGGCCTGGTGTCAATGAAAACCAGCAATGAAGCCACTTCTCTCCAGGAAAAACATCAAGGACAGACTGATATTCTGCAAAAGGTACAGGTATTGCACTGCTGAGGACTGGAGTTAACTCATTTTCTCTGATGAATCAGTTTCCGGATTGTTTGGGGCATCTGGAAAAACGCTTGTCTGGAGAAGGAAAGGTGAGCGCTAACATCAGTCCTGTGTCATGCCAACAGTAAAGCATCCTGAAACTAATTATGTGTGTGGTTGCTTCTCAGCCAAGGGAGTGGGCTCACTCATAATTTTGCCTAAAAACACAGCCATGAATAAAGAATGGTACCAAAACATCCTCCAAGAGCAACTTCATCCAACCATCCAAGAACAGTTTAGTGACGAACAATGTATTTTCCAGCATGATGGAGCACCTTGCCAAAAGGCAAAAGTGATAACTAAGTGACTTGGGGATCAAAACAATTTTGGGTCCATGGGCAGGAAACTCCCCAGACCTTAATCTCATTGAGAACTTGTGGTCAATCCTCAAGAGGGGAGTGGACAAACAAAAACCCACAAATTCTGACAAACTAAAGCATTGATTAGGCAAGAATGGGTGGCCATCAGTAGGTATGTGGCCCAGAAGTTGATTTACAGCATACAAGGGCGAATTGCAGAGGTGTTCAAAAAGAAGGGTCAACACTGTGAATATTGACTCTTTGCATAAACTTAATGTAATTGTCAATTAAAGCCTTTGACACTTATGAACTGCTTCAAATATAAACAATAGGGGATATATAAGCGCTTCTGGTCCCACGTTATGTAACTCAAGGATGATTAGAAAAAAAAACATCAATTCTCAGAGTGTAGCAGACATATAAAATTGAACACAGTTTCTTTTATCCTCGCCACACTATACTTACAAAACTCCTGTCTTAGAGATCAGTATAGTCAAAATTCTCAGCACGGGTGCTTGATATGATGTAAAAATCACTCGCTGTATCCTTTTCAGTGGAACAAACGGCAGATTGGTGTAAACTAAGGGCATCTCAACCAAGTTCATCCTACCACTACCTTAGTATCACCACTGTCAAAGTCGTATAATTGAATGAACGAAAGTATATTGGTTTATTATTGGTTTGCCGTGCGTATTGCGAAGCGTACGCCACGTGTTACGTGACGTGGTGCGTTCGCACGGTAAAATACGCACGCACACACTCGCATTACAACAGTTAGTTATTTATATAATTTCATATTGGTTCTGTTACACTGTAATTCAGGAGCAGATAGTATTCAGTTTATTATTAGTCTATATATATATATATATATATATATATATAGATATATAGATATATATATATATATGTTGATTATATGTACATTGTAGTGTTATTAAAGGTTTAGGTAATAGGAAAGGTGTCATGCCTGATATCATATTGAAGCCCTAATCATCAGCAGCTGTCCGGTGCAGTCGGCGAAGAGATCGCACATTGCATACTTTAGTTATTGATATTAGAGAGTAAAACCTTTGTATGATACTGGCTATGAAAAGGAGCAGACCCCCTGGAGAGAAGACCCCCACCTTTGGATTCCTTAGATTGAATCAACCTATTACCTGTCTGGCATGGACCCACCCAACGTCTGGACCTATAGAAACAATCTACGTCATCTCTATTGTTCACAATGAAACACTGACTGTATATATATATTAGCTGCATCTCACTGGGGTCTCAGTCAACTCTGACACAATATTCTATACAGAATATTGTCCATCGGGTCCCGTGGTTGCGCAGCGTGCGCAAGCGATTGCAGCGGTATGTATGTATTATCTTTTGGTATTGGCTGTGCTGTACTGTACTTTATCATGATATAATAATGTATTGAATTGTTGACCTTTTACATCTGTTAAAAATAAATCACTTTGTGCTTTGGACACACATTCAATTGATTGGGCAATGCTTATTTTAAAACGATAGAATTACTTTAACAATTTGGGGGCTCGTGAGTTAGGAGTTACGTTACCGGCAGGTATGCAACGCTTACGATATTCGGTTCCTCAACAAAGGGTGGATGGACGGACGCGTCGCATACCTGTGGTTCACTGTGTGTTGCGAAACCGAATGTCCGTTGTTGCATAGACTGAAGGAACGCTAATTAGAATCTAGGGACAAGAAAGAAAAAAAAAAGTTTCTTTTTATTGTCGTTTTAATGGTTTAAAGTGTATTGCATTGCTGTGCGTATGTGTACTTCCTGCTGTGCGTACGCAAACTTCCGGTAGATTTGCCACGTGGTTGAACAATTGTTTTGATAGTTATTATATGCATAGTATAATTACTTGTGAAAGCCTCTGAGACATTATTACGGTTGTTGGGAACTTTCGATTTTCTGCGCAGAAAAGGTGTATAGTGTGCGATTTTGTAACGTAGATACACTGTTTATTGTTGAGGTGCTCAGTTGCTGTCTGACGAGGCGGATTGCCCAACTGAAGGACGGTATACAGGGCAGGTATACCGAATGCGAAAATGAAGTTTTCGCAAAAGCACTACCAATAGATCGCAAGGTTTGCTAATAATTAGTATTGGTAGGCAGTGCGATCCGATCGCACCGTTAGTGCGAATTGGTGAAGCAGCTAGGAGGAATTATACTGGAAAGGCAGGTTGATTGTATCGACTTTGCGCTCCCAGCGATAATAAACTCAGCAGATTTTTGTGGTTGAGCCAGGGTATCGAGGAGCTGATAGCCCTTGGGGCCCACAGTGATATTTCTGTATTAGGGATCCTCGCCTGGTGCGAGAAAAGCGAGTGAACGCGGCTAACAGGAAATACGTTCACTGAGCATTATAGATCTCTAGCGGTGAGTATAGCAACAGAGTTGAAATTATTTGGTGGAAAGAACAGAGCATTGCGGTGTGTCTGTATTTCACATTTGGCCGGAAGGAACAGAGCATTGCGGTGTGTCTGTGTTCCGGGTAGAAAGTATATTGTGCAACATGGGTGCTAGGCATACGCTAGAGATTGCCAGTTTACTGCCTAAGGAAGGTCTTATTGAGTCAGCGAGGTTTCTCATGTGTGCAAAATATGGTGCATACGCAACTGTGTATTGTGACACGTGGGTCGAAATGACCAAAGAATGTGATAGGCCTTTCCCAACAACAGGGAGTTTTAATGTAGAGGTGCTAAATACCGTAAATGATAAAGTACGGTTGATTAAGTCAACGAAAGTGAGAAATGCACATAATCATTGTTTAAAATCGTGGCAAATGGAAGGTAACACGTGGCAGAGCAGCGAACGCACAGCGGAAGTGAGTGTAAGGAAAAACACGTGTTCAGCGGAAGTAAGCGTACCGGAAACAAGCATTCCGGAAGTGTGCGTTGCAAAGCGTGGCGAACTGAGCGCAAACACGCCCCCGATAAATTCGGTCGGGGCGGGAAGTACAGCCAATACCAAAAATGTAAAAACTGTAACTAGTAAGTTGTATGTTGTTTTAAGTAACGTTAAAAGTAATGTTTCAGGACAAAGAAGAGGAACGGTCCCACCAGCAGGGGCAGCTGCTGAAAGTGGTGAGAATAATGAAAAGGTTAACACAGGGGGAGACATCCATTGTACTGCAGCAGCAATTTCAGCAACTAGTTTTAGTGATTTGGTAGACTTACATCCAATCTGCACAGCAGCAGTTCCCAATGGGAAAGCAGACAGGAATAGTGATGTTCCCTTAAAACATGTAGCAAAGCATGATCCATGCACTAGGTCTGAAACATTTTCAATTTTGTCTGATTTCCCTGATCCTAGGAAAGATTTGACCAAATGTCAGCAGTTTATTAGATATTATGGTAATGTGTATGAGCCAACTAATAAAGATTGGCGAGTATTATTGAAGGCCTGTCTTCCTCTCAATACTGACATACAAAAGTTCATTAATGATTGTATGTTGGAGGAGGATGAATCCTTAACCGAGAATGATAATCAGGACAATATTAGAAATATAATCACACAGTTGGCCATATATTTCCCAGTGATAGTGGACTGGAGTAAAATTTTTAGTAACCAGCAAAAAGATAGTGAAAATGCAACAGACTACTTTTGCAGGGCTCTGATGGAGATGGTCAAATATACTGGGGTACCAGACATAAAAGATAATGAAGATTACAGAGAGGTTGCTGTTCACGTTCTAATGGATGGACTCAGGGAAAACTTGAAAAAAAGGGTGCAAACTTCATTACCATACTAGAGAGGAAGTACTGTAAGTGTTCTCAGGGAGTCAGCTATAGAACATGATAGAAGTATGAATAAACAGAAAGAGACACTAAGTGATAGGGTAATGATTGTAAGTATCCCAGCACTAGAGGGACTGCACACACGACCACCAGCATACAACCCACATAATAAGAAACATAGAAAAATCAGGTGTTTTAAGTGTAACGAAGAAGGCCATTTCGCAAGAGATTGTAAAAAAGAAGAGAAACAACATGAGTTGAGAAAGTGTTTTAGATGCACTAAAATAGGACACCAAGCACAGGACTGTACAATGACAAGAGCGGAAGCAAAGGGACTTGGCCCATCTAAGGGGGAATCACATAGACACCCACAGAGACGGCGCACACAAGTCTCGGAGACTTCTCAACAGTTTCCTGTGCACCTCATAGCAGCCAATTCCTGGGGGAGAAATATAGCCGACTCTAGAGTTAATCTGTGGTGAGCATTAAGGTGCAAAATGTAGAAAGAATCTTATATTTTTAAAAGTAATCTTTGTTGATTTTGTTTGTTCGTTTTATGTCACATGTTTGTTTTCCTAAATCACTAGCCGACGGCAAAGAATAGAAATGTTTGTTTTGTTTGCTGTTTTAAGATAACTATCTTGTTTTTCTTTTCACAGATAAAGGGGACACAAAAGAAATATAGACAAGTGTTTAAAAGGGGTGAGATAGAGAAATAGAAGAATTACTCTTGAAAGACTAATTAACAATAGACAATTGGAACACTTTTGTTTTAGGCTGCAGTGACTCATGATAATTTGTTTGGCTGAGAATCATTATCCAACAATGAAGTATGTACATACTTTGCTCCAAAATATCGTTTTATGTATTTCAGAGAAAATATGAGTCACTAAGAGTACATTTTTACATTTCTCTATTATAAGTTAGAAAAGTCCGTTGAAAAGGTATGTAGTCAATGAGATACAGAGTTCTTAATGAACAAATGACGGACGACACTGGATTGCACTGTTAAAAACCCCTAGTCAAGTATGGGGAGGGGTCATAGTTAGCAAATAGCTAAGGGGAACAGTGGAATGAATACAGCCATTTCCCCATAGAGTCAGAGTCCAATCCAGCTGTCATTTTGTTGTAAAAATCTCCCTTTCTACATGTATGTTTGTATTCAAACCTTTGTATTCCCATCATTCATTGCTTTCCTATTTCTCGTTCTTTACACAAACGCCGCTCCCTCGCTCTCTCTCTCCCGCTCCCACTCTCTCTCTCTCCCGCTCCCTCTCTCTCTCTCTCCCCCTCTCTCTCTCTCCCCCTCTCTCTCCCTCTCTCTCTCCACCTCTCTCTCTCTCCCTCCCGCTCCCTCCCTCTCTCTGTCTCTCTCCCTCTCTCTACCTCTCTCTCTCTCTGCTCTGGTAGAGATAAAATCAGACACAGTCTCAACAATGGGGCTAAAACATATTTTTATGTTTTTACATAAGACAAATTCAAAGATACACACACTAGATTGACATGAGTTACAGAAACAGTCAGGGCTTTTGTTTTCATGTGTATAGAAACTGCTGATTTTAAGCAGAAAGGTTCTGTTGTGGAAATACGATTCATGTGTTATAGATTGCATATCTGTTTTGTTTTTTTGTTTTGGCTCGTGCCTCCTGTACAAAAATGTGCCTTTATATGGATGCACAAAGGGTGGGCAGGACAGGAGGACAGAAGAATGCTAGAGGTTAGGCATACAGATATGCATCTCTGTATAGAACATTGGAGTAGGATTTTTACCACAAGATACGACATAATGTGAAACCCTAGAAAATGTAGAATTTTCATGTTTTATATTTTTTTTACTGCTAGACAGGCATGTACTGGATACTGTTATATTTGAAGGAAGTGTTATAGAAAGAGACCCCTTTGCCTTTCCCACCTAGTCAAGTAGCTGAATATGAGGTACTGAGAATGACATGTGAGTTGGCAGAGAGAAAATCGATTGATATACATTGGTCTTTAGCATTTTTCTAGCCTAGAGGGCGATGTTGAGGTGACTGAGAAATCGTTTTATAGCAATACCAGCACATGATTAGGACACTACATAGAGGACTTTATACAGTGACACAGTTACCAACTGAAGTAGCTGCTAGTAAGGTCCACACTTACACGCACAACCATACAGGGCTGTCACACAAGGGAGAACATAGCTGTCAAATAGACAACAGGGTTTTATGTGACAGCTAACAAATCTATGTTTTGTTTGTTTTTCGTTCTATTGTTTTAGTTTTAAAAAGGTGAACACACACACACATGCACGCATACACATATTGGTTAATATAGGAAGATTTGTGTTACCCGAGGGATAAACTGTCTGGAAGGTGAAGAGATGTGGTGAGGAGTCTGGTGGACTCTGGAGAGATGGACAAGATAGACCAATAGAGCCATCCCATATCCCTTCTGCTGATGGGTTTTCCTCCAGGTAAAACAAATACACGTCATCCAATTACCACCATGCAGGATCCTCAAGTATACACAGGTGTACCAATGAAATATGTCTGGGCAGAGGTGTATTGAAATGTGTCTAATGTATTACTGTATCATACTCAAAGCTTTTGTTATTTAATGTGATAGTCCTAGAGTTATAATAGATGATAGGGGTATTCATGTTATTGATAATAGATGTATAATGTATGAGTAGTGGTAACAAATCACATACTTTCAATTAGCCATAAACCAGTGTGAACATAAAGTAGTGGTACTCGGTAGAATGAATTGAATAGAATAAGAGTTGGAACTTGATTGATGTGCCACTAGTCCTTTCCCGCTACCAAGAGATCACCCCTGGGCAGACTCCTAACCTGTCAGTTTTTGAAATGTTCTTGACCCCTCGTGAGATGAGATTGTAAGTGGGAGGCTAGGTTAGACCTTGAGAGAAGGTAAATAGTGAGACAGCAACCGAGAACGTCCAAAACACTGTTTCCTGAAAGGTCACACTAACTGTCAGGATGTTGGATCAGGAGAGTAAGTTGTGGAGCAGTAATTTCTTAAGCTTAGGTTATTTGCCAGACAGGTACCAGGTGTAGGCTACCAGCCTCACGGCTTCAAGGGTAGCAGAGACACACTGGTGCCCATACCACCCACTGCAGAGGGGCCAACACTCAGAGAAGGGTCCAAGGGCACTCATGAGTTTGTACTGGAAGGCCTCGAATGCAGTTAGTAGCACCTGAGCCAAAGGCTAAGACTGTTGTCCAGCATGAAGTTGTAGTTTTTCCTGTTTTGTGTTCTCTCATTTCACTCTCTTCTCAGGACGGTTAATTCTTTTGATTATTAGCAGGTGACAGAGACTGGTTCGGGTAATGATAAGGAGGTGTTGGGGAGGAAGAAGTTAGTAGCATAATCAGTCCGGCCAATTACTCTATTCAATTCAGCGGTAAAGGAAAATTTAGAAACCTTGGAGCTTGGAGAAAGTGCGAGGGGCTATTGTCTGAGTAGCATTACGTCCGTAAGTACGGCGACCCCATAGTTAAAAAAAGAGACACACCCAGCGATGCCAGTCCAGTAATATTCGGACTTGAGCAGGCATCCTTGAGAATGATTATCATTCTTGGGAGGGTAAGGTTTTAGACCAAACAAAGTGCTGGGCGTGCTCACGCGTGCCTCAGTGATTATATCAAGTAGGACTAGTTCTCTTTCCACTAAATATTCTTGAGGTACCCGAACTATGGGTGGGAGGTCACTAGGGGAAAAAGTAGGACACCTAGGTCCCTTAGTCTGAAGTCTCCCAATGCTTTGCAAGCCGATCACTGTTAAATCTGAGTATTGAGAGACTGGGAAGAACGAACAGACAATAGCCCGCCCACAAGTGTTGATGAAAAGAACTGGTGACATTATTAGATGTGTGTATATTAACGCAAGCTGAAGGAGATTGCATATGACATTATTGATAGACATAGGATGATGCTATTGATGAACATGAAGTGTTTAAATGTATTCTGAGCTTAAAGACATGCGTTGGACAGAAGAACCTGTTAAACTTGAAGAACTGTAGTAGAGAATTCTGTATAGCTGATACACGTTCTACTGTACCATGTACCTTTCCAAATAATGTATTAAGTGTTTTATTGCACCCTTGAAGGGCATACAAAAGGTTATCTCCAAGCTCCAGAAGTGTACGGTTTATAGTAAAAGAAGAAGTCGTTTAGAGGATTAAGACTCTCTCTTATGATAACTTGTTTAGATCTACAAACAGCGTGGACATACACCAAGGGGGATTTGTATTACATAACAATGAAACGTGGTACTGAGATCCTGCTTATAACATCTTTAAGGTGATAGTTTATTGTACTATCAAAGGGTGGACTGTCAAAGTCGTATAATTGGATGAACGAAAGTATATTGGTTTAATATTGGTTTGCCGTGCGTATTGCGAAGCGTACGCCACGTGTTACGTGACGTGGTGCGTTCGCACGGTAAAATACGCACGCACATACTCGCATTACAACAGTTAGTTATTTATATAATTTCATATTGGTTCTGTTACACTGTAATTCAGGAGCAGATAGTATTCAGTTTATTACTAGTCTATATATATATATATATATATATATATATATATATATATATAGATATATATATATATGTTGATTATATGTACATTGTAGTGTTATTAAAGGTTTAGGTAATAGGAAAGGTGTCATGCCTGATATCATATTGAAGCCCTAATCATCAGCAGCTGTCCGGTGCAGTCGGCGAAGAGATCGCACATTGCATACTTTAGTTATTGATATTAGAGAGTAAAACCTTTGTATGATACTGGCTATGAAAAGGAGCAGACCCCCTGGAGAGAAGACCCCCACCTTTGGATTCCTTAGATTGAATCAACCTATTACCTGTCTGGCATGGACCCACCCAACGTCTGGACCTATAGAAACAATCTACGTCATCTCTATTGTTCACAATGAAACACTGACTGTATATATATTAGCTGCATCTCACTGGGGTCTCAGTCAACTCTGACACAATATTCTATACAGAATATTGTCCATCGGGTCCCGTGGTTGCGCAGCATGCTCAAGCGATTGCAGCGGTATGTATGTATTATCTTTTGGTATTGGCTGTGCTGTACTGTACTTTATCATGATATAATAATGTATTGAATTGTTGACCATTTACATCTGTTAAAAATAAATCACTTTGTGCTTTGGACACACATTCAATTGATTGGGCAATGCTTATTTTAAAACGATAGAATTACTTTAACACCACCTTCATTTCTTTTAACTTTTCTATTCTTCACCTAACATTCTACTGGGTTTAGCTCCAGTTAGGACTTTAAATAATCAGAAGAGTGTTGACTACATACAGAATAAAGACGGGGGGGGTATTTTGTTTGCACACAAATTTCGTCAAGTGTAAAAAAGGTGCATCACTGTTCTGTGTAATCTTGCAAAATATAGGACAAGAAGGCAGGAGCACACTTACTCTGATAATTCATTTCTGTACCATGTCTACATACCTCCCTGTATTTCCTCTGCAGACAGGTTGTAGGTTCCCATCTGAATGAAGTCACACTGATGTGATTGGCATTCTCAATTTGCACTAAGAACCTCATGGTTATTTCAGATATATTTTATATTACCGAGTTTAATACCTAAATGTTTGTATTAGTATGTCTAAACTGTTCTATTACGTTCTTGTCCTGTGTCTTTATTACATATCTAATTTGTGTGTTTAAATGTTCATTATTACACTGGTCAGTATTTGCACGTTCCCATAGAGTGTGCCTTGAAGGTACACAAGGCACCTCATTGAAAGTAGTGTTCAATGCCTGGTTTCCACCACCTCCAAGGATACTGTATATAAAAGTAAAGTACTTTTGTCAGGAAGAAAAAATTCTCTACGGACACCCGTTTAACAGGGAACCCCCCATAAATACACAGTTTCCTTTGAAGCTCATTTAAATAATTGCCTCACACAACAATATCTAATTTTTGCGTAGTCGTCTGGTGCATTCATTCACCTGACTCGCACTTGGCACTAACACCCTGTTCTGCTCAGATCCTCCAATCAAAATATGATACATTTTGCACCCATGCAGACACCGCCATTTCCACACGTGAAATCCGTACATGCAGCATAAAGTCAGGTGTATTTGCCCAAAACACAGATACAAGATACAAATGCCATTTGCACTGCGGTAAGCACATCTTGCACTTTTGTAAATGACTATTTCTGTAGAGCCAGTATATTATAAAGGTACTACAAGAATTTCAGAAGTGGATTCTTATGTTAACTCAGTATATGCAATAGCCCATAATATAATCCTAATAAATTGAATGTTTGATTTAGCCTAGGAAATGATTTGGGTCATTGTCAGAGTAAGAGTGACCAATGACCAGATATAATATGTCCAAATTTTAATGCACTGAAGGAAAAATTCACTTAGCATTTATCTGACAATTATTATTTGTAAGAACACATCCAGTCGTTTCAACTGCAAAGTTATTAAATTATAAGACATGTAAAACTTTATGGCGTTTTGAATTAGAGTTATTATTGCCTTAGTAGACAAACTATAATCAGATCTGCTTTTAGACCTAAAGTTAGGTTATCCTCTTTATATATTCTCACACATTACATGTAGATTGCATCTTTGATGATTATCGTCTGTTACAAACAATAACAAACATGTACAGAAGGAGCGGGCTACAGTTGTAGACATATTATCAAACTTTATTAAACATTGTAAAGCGACAAAATGATTAGAACCTATAAGTCTATGAAAATGTAGACATATGTGCATATGTTTATAAAGACTTGCAGAGACATTCATGAAGACAGTAAAAACACTTATGAAATGTTGTACAAAGTCTGACAAGAAGAAGGTATTTGTAGAGGAAATGACAACAAGGATACAAAAATGTCCCCATTTACCCTTCATAAATGCCAGAAACTCAGTGCAGGGCAATGCATTGACGGGGCACTCCACATAAACGTAGGTGTAGTAGCATGTTGATGTTTCAAGAGGCACATTTTCTATGAAAGGCATATAAATGAAAATAAAGTGTAAGTATGAACGCTGCATCATTACATTTCCAGGTCATGTTTTCATATATTTAACCAATAATAAATTTCCTTGGCTGGTAACTTATAATTTGAAACTGAATATAGCTATAAACAATTGTTTTAATGTGCTAACTATTATGACCTTGTGCAAAGTAAAATATGTGTACACAGAACAAGTAAAGTTAATGTACAAGGATATATGGAACTGTCAGTCGTCTTCATCATCGCTGTCCTTCATAGAAATCCCCTGGAGTCCTCCCCTATCCGACACTGCCACTGTAGCCTCTTCCATTGTTAAACGGTTGTGAATAGTCTCATATGTCTTATTATTTAATGTGCCATCGAGCACTCCCTGCAGCCTGAAATCTCTGTAGGTTTTCTGCAAGAAAAGAAGCATCACAGAATATTTTACACTTTGCTTTACATGTCAGAGCAGGTTTGCATCATTATTTATTTACTATATTTTAAATGTCCAATGCAATATTGTTGTTTAGTGTAAAGTAATATGTCATGCATAACAACAGTTTAGCAGTACTATACTTTAATGTAAACTTACAGCACATTTAAATGGGGAAACTAACATTTTCAGAGGAGAGCCAGGTGAACTGAATGATACATAATTAACGTGCAGTTCACCTTCATTAGAATCATCATCATTTATTTATATAGCGTCAGCAAATTCCATAGCGCTTTACAATTGGGAACAAACTGTAATGAAACAATACTGGGTAATACATACAGACAGAGAGGTAAGAAGACCCTATAGCAAGCTTACAATCTTTGGCACCTTTCATATCACTTTAGCACTTCAGTCATTTTATTTCAAGCTTTATGCTGATTTAGTTACACCACTGTCAGGTCTTTAAGGCTCATTTATAAGGTGTTTTATTCCGTATACATTACACGTTTTCGTTGATTCTTCAGGAAACTGATACAAGAGAAAAACCAATAATGCAGTGTAGCAAGGTAATCCTAATATCTTGGCCAATTCCCTACAATGCATCTACCTGCTATCATATAACACCTTTTTAAACTGAGTTATGTCATGTAGGTGGAGTATACAGGGCCAGATGTAGTGAGCACAAATATTATTGTTTATTATGTGTCACCATATCACGCAGGGCTTTACAGTGAATATTTTAAAAATTCACTTCAGGGCCTGTCCTATTGGAGCTTACAGTCTAAATTCACTACCATGCAAACACACACACTGGTCAGCAGTATATTGGCTTATTGGTATGTTTTTGGACCGTGGCAGAAAATCCACGCAAAGAACAGGAGAACACACAAACTCCACACCAATAGCACAGTGGTAGGAATTTAACATATTGGCACCAGAGCTGTAAGGTAGCAATGCCAAACACTGTGCCATCCTGCTACCCAATATATGTTTCTTACCTTTGGAAAAACATTGAAAAGATGGCACTTAATTTGAAAGCAAAGGACTACTATACAGGGGTGAGTCTAGTCTTTCTACTGCCTGAGGCAAATGTACAGAAGAGATGTAAGGCGCACGCTCATCTACTACCACCCCTGCTCCATAACCACCAAACCCATCTTCTTATTCTTACACAAAGCTGTTCAAATATATCAAAATATACATACATAAATAACAATTACAATGCTTATTTACAATGATAAATACATGTTAATAGCTGCCATAAGGATTGCAGGACTAGTATGTAAGACACATGACAATTATCCATAGAAATTTCAAATTAAAACTGCACTACCACAAAGGTCATAGATTTTACTAATGCCTGTTGGACAGAACACTAATGAAGACTAAGAGAGGGATGTAAAGTGAGGGAGCTGAGAAAAGTGGGGTAAAGGAGTGAGACGGTCACATGACTGTTTTATATGGTGGTCATGAAATTTGAGGCTGGTAATCTGCACGGAATGATGAGATGGGTTTAGGGCTCTTAATATGCACACATTGCTATATGTGTTGGGTATGAGAAAGTGCTGTAGGACAGGCATATAATGGAGGGCATGATACAATGATAAACGTGAGGCTGTTAATGTTGAGCAAGGAAGCATATGTTGTGCATGTGATTATTCTGATAAGCATGATGCTGTTAATTTAGGCACCAGAGCTCTAATAGTGGGCATGACGCTGTTGTGCTTGGCATGTTAAAATAAGCACAGGGCTGCAATGGTGGCAGTGCAGTTGCTAATTTAAGCACACAGCTGTATGTGCTGGCAATGAGACCCTTATATTTTTCAAAGGGCAATCATGATTTTGGTAGGAATGTGATGGGCCCTAAGCTGTTATATATTGAGCATAGGGAAGTATATGGTTGGCATGCGTCTTCTATACACAGTATTACATATTTGCTACACCACACAATATATTTTTTTATAATGTACACAACATGCTAACCGTGCTAAGTTTTACTTCTTCACTACATCCTGCACCACACTGTAGGTCTACGGATACTTAAAGATCATTGATCTCTGTGGAGAGATAATATTGCAGCTCATATTGCCAATTTAGAATATGATAGAACAGCGACAGGAGAAAGTAGATCATGTCCTATTTTTCCTGTTTATGTTCACACAATAGCTTTAGCAAATCAGCCAGGCTGCCTCTACCAATCTCTCTCCAAAGTGGTCAGTGATCTCTATGAGAGTATCCGTCTCTCCTCCATTTAAACGTGACATGGAGGGATGATCTGTTAAAAAACAATGTAGCAATTATCATCAAAAGGTTTGGAAAAGCAAGTATAACAAAGGATGTTAGATGTATATGGAATCAGGTACAGCAGATTCCTCGGAAGTACCTTTAAGCCATATTTGTAAGTTTTTTTTACTGATAGTGCTTGAGGTTTTATTCTATCAGAGAATGTAATGTCTGGGATGTTTAACATTGGAACCCTCTCACCTGGCTGACCTCAAGTAAATACCTTTTTATTGAAACAGCCTTATTAATGTTGTTTCTTTCTTTATAGTGTAACTTTTTGAGTTTGCATTTGTACAGATCAGAGTATTGAAGGCAGCACTCAGCCTTGTGCTTTCATACTGTCACACAACTTGACAGTAACTTCCTTTGTGCATATGATCTACAGTACCAAAGAAACTCTATCCCCTATATAATACACTTATAACAGCCTCCGTTAGGATACACTAGTAAAGCAGTCTCATTTATCTTACTTTTGTCACTTAATATATATATTGGAAAGCATGGAACATATACACACTGCCAATTACAATTTTTTTCATATTTTTCAAATAGACTTAAACTAAGAGATATGCTTTTGGTTTGGGACTGTAAAAAGCAGCGTTGTATGGACATATGAACTGGGTGCATCAGTTATCCTTGTCATAGATCTTTGTACTCAGTTTAAATATATATTGTACTAAAGTTACATTGCCTCACATATTGAAAATAAAAATTATATTTTTCCAACTAATTCAATATATTGTACAGGAGACTACATTCCAGGTGCTTTCTCAATGTGACAAAAAAATGAATCTTATTAAAAGTATATAAAACTTTTTGCTTTTAATATACTATTTATACATTTTCACACTTGCAGAAAATATTACCCTTTGCTAAAACTTTTCAGCAATGTTTCGCACTCTCTTTTGGTTTTGTTACAAGCTTCCATCTGGATATATTTTGCATCTTTCCAAACTCCATATATTTTTTATTTGTAACAGATAATGTAACGAGGTACATTAAAATACATTTTTGTTTTGCTATGGTCTTTGCCTTAAATAGAAATCTCACCTTTTGCTTTTGAAATTATAACTACAATAAATATACAGAGATGTTGTTTTGGTGGAAAATGATTTGTTATTTTTATTTGTTATGGCTTCTTATATGAGTTGCAGCACTTCCATCTGTAAATAAATGATATTTTACCTCAATCTAAGTAAAAACTAAAAGCATTTATTTTCTTGATATGTGGATTTAAAAAAAAGTGGTTCCTGTTTATACTTTTTTTACACTTTGGCCTCTCACAATGGACCTCTTCCCCCACCCACTGCCTTGGTCACTCCAACTCCCCCATCCCACTCTCTGAGCACCATCTCCTCTCTTTCACTTTTGCACCCCTCTCCACGCCCAAATCTACCATCTCTAGATACAATCTTGATGCTCCTGACCCTACTATTTTTATCTCTTCACTTGAAGATTTCCTCTCCCCTCTATCCAACCTTGCCTGCCCCAACCAAGCAACCTCCCTCTACAATTGCACCCTCACACCACTGCTCTTGACTCTGCTACCCTGCCTCTTTTGACCACCTTAAACTCCGAACTCCAAAGGAGGAAATCTCGGTCCTTGGCAATATTCCATATTTTAAAGTTCATCCTCTCATCCTACAGTTCCAACCTCTCCCTCGCTAAACAATCATTCTTCAAGTCTCTCAACTCTTCACAGTCCTCCAATTACCTCCGCCTTTTTGCCACTTTCAGCACAATCCTTTGCCACCCTCCTCCCTTACTGCCATTAACTTTTCCTCCTTTTTCACTTCCAAAATTGAGGCAGACACAAAATCTTCTTCTCCCATCACTCTTCAGCCACCCCTATCACTCCACCCTCCTCTCCCTACAGCCACCACTTCTTGTGCTCCTTCCACCCCACTATGGGTGACGAAGTCCATTCTCTTATATTATCCTCTCCATCCTTAATCTGCCCTCTGATCCCATCCCTTCTCAACGCCTTTGCACCCTGTCCCCCACTGTTTGCTCCCACCTTGCTCACCTCTTCAATCTGTCCCTCTTCACTAGAATCTTCCCCTTCATTCTTTAAACATGTTCTTGTTTCACCCATTCTTAAGAAACACAATCTTGACCCCCCCCTTACTCTCTACTGACCCATCTTCTCCTTTTTGACTCAAAAATACTTGATCGGCTTATCTACAACTGTCTCAGCAGTTACCTCTCTGATACCTCCCTCTTTGATCCTCTCCAATATGACTTATGCCCACTCCACAGAAACTGCCTTGACCAAAATCACCAATGATCTTCTCTCAGCAAAATCCAGGGGCCATTTCTCCCTGCTTATCCTCCTGGGCCCTCTGCTTTTTTCTCAGTACACCTCCTACCTGGGTGAACTCATTAGTTCCTACAGCCTCCAGTACCACCTCTATACAGACGACACTCAACTCTACCACTCATCTCCTGATTTCTTCTCCTCCCTCCTCTCTCGGGTATCCAGTTGCCTCTTTACCATTTCCTCCTGGATGTCCTTACGCTTTCACAAACTTAATATGGTCAAAGACTGAACTCATTGGGGGGAACTCAATGTTTACAGAAATCTCTGCTGATTTCTCCTCGCACCTGTAAGTGAGCAGAGAATTCACCATAGTAACGGTAAAAATGCACAGACACGATGTTCTTAGGACCATCGCAGCTAATTGAGTACCCCCTCATTGTCTTCCCTCAATCAAGAGTCTCTTCCCCTTCCGACCTCTCTAGTACTGTTTACAACACCGCTATCTTCTCTATTCCCCAACTCCACTGGTGTCATTCTTGACTCCTTTCTTTCCTTCGCCGCTCACATTCAATCTCTTGCTTATTTCTGTCACTTCCAGCTCTGCAACATGGCCCATATCAGAACCTTCCTCTCCCAGGATTCCACCAAATCTCTTATTCACTCACTGATCATTTATGATCTTGACAATTGCAACCTTCTCCTTACTGGACTCCCATGCTCCCATCTCACTCTTAGATCTATATTTTATGCTGCAGTTAGATCTATCTTCCTCTCTCACCATTCCACTTCTCCTTCCCCTCTCTGCCAAATCTTACATTGCCTCCGCTTCCCCTATAGAATCATCTTCAGACTCCTCATCATGTACAAGGCCTACAACTCCTCTGCTCCCTACATCTCCCACACCTCACGCCCTTATCCAAGATTTCTCCCCTGCTGCCACCACCACTGGAACGATCTCCCATATTCTATCAAACTATCCTCTAGTCTTTATAGCTTCAAATGATCATTGCAAACCCAACCTGTTTAGAAAAATCTATCAGTCCTCCACTTAACCATTTCACCATGTAGTATACCTCACCCTCCTTCATCCTGTCTCTCTCTAACTCTTGCGTCTTGCCTTCAGATCCCCTTACATTGGCTCACCCCATGTGTCAACCATGTGTCTGCCCCTTTCCCTTTAGATTGTAAGCTCTAGTGAGCAGGGCCCTCTTCATCCAGTTTTTATTACCTTTATATACCCCTTGCACCCCATTAGCTGTCTTGAAAGTTGTACTGGCATACTATGTACTGTTTTGTTGCTTTCCCTTTATATGGAACTGCAGACTTCATGAGGCGCCCTATAAAGGTTAATAATAATAATAATAATAATAATAATAATAATAATAATAATAAACAACAACAACTTCACAAATCAGCATATCCCAACAATATAAAACCTGAATGTTAATTGTTCAGGGTTAAAAAATGTTTAATGACATGGAGAAAAATAATATTGAATCACAGTCTTATACAACACATGGCACAATCTACTATATAAATGCCTAGTGGCGTGTGTGAAAAAAAAAAACCAAGCTGCAGCGCCACCTGCTGGGCAGAGTTATACACTGACCTATATATTTCTTGAAGGAGAAGTGACAGTTGGGTGTGGTGGTGGTTGCCGGGGGTGACAGTGGGGAGTTTTTAACACCTTAAGTAGCTTGATGAAGGATGTGGCGATGAAGATGAAGTATGAGGTGATGGAGAAAAATGTTGAGGTGGTGACATGTGGACAAAACCACGTTAAAAAAGGGCGCTTGCGTTGGGAAGTAACGCTCTTCCCCTGAGGAGGCCTGGGCTAGGCCCAAATGCATGACAAGAACCTTTTTAACACCTTAAGTAGCTTGATTTGACTATAATGCATGAGTATCATGCACGGGTTAATTTGTATGTTATATTTGTCTAATTTAGAATTGGTTTATGAATATTGGTGCTGCTGCAGTATGTACTCCTAATTACAGTAAGAGACTGATGAGATTATGCTAACAGAAGGTTTACAAACCTTTGGACATGCTGTGCTTGTTTACAGAGGTCAAGGTGCTCTATATGAAGGAAGCTTTGTGCGAAGAACACAATATGTAAAATATAATTTTTAGCCGTACACAGAAACTATAAGACAAAAGCTTGTAATGATACTACAGAGACTAAAAAGCTCAACGTCCAGTGCCCAAATCTAAGATATGTTTCTTGCTTGTTTTCCCTGCAAATGATCACACAATCTGTCCATAACTCTTCAACAGAGCTCTATGGGAGGGCTGTGATAGTGCTCAATTGTAGTGCTAGGAAAGTCTTCCAGTAGCAGGATCAATGGTGAAAGCTGTCTCTCTAATTGAAATAGTGGGATTCTCAGGAAGGGACCCCTATTTGCTGTATCCAGGAGGCATGGATGATCATGGTGGGGCTGTGTAAAGTGGGAAGCTCCTTTTAGACATGTGACATACATTACGGTGTGCAAGGCTTTTTATTAATTAATTTGCATATTGCTATTTATTAGTATGAATGGGAGCTGCCACATTAACTTCTCTGCTGAGGTAACATAAAATCTGTTGGGCCTTGGAACATACTAATTTATACGATCAGCATTCACTAATATATATTATATAAGAAGGGGCACATTTGTGGTGAAAATAATTAGACTGCCAAAAACAACCATTGAACACTCAGAATGAGATTTTATACATAGATATTTTTCTACTCCAGAAGCCACTAAACCATAAATCCAGGTACAACTTAAAGTTAATGAATTCTCTTTACAAAATCATGCAGTGGTTAGATGATCCAGCTGATGACACAACTGCAATCTTCTGGCCAAAAGAAATGATCATACCTTTTTCTTACCAACAGTAATGCCCACAATCATCTAGTGGAATAAACAAACCAAGGTCTTGGGTTAAAAGCAACCAAAAAATCCAAAACGACAAGATATGATACCAATATCAGACAAGACTACAATGCAACCAGGAAATTGGTACTTTGGATCAGCACATCACTCACTGCAAGTCAGATGTTGTAAGTGCATTGATAAAGAACACTACTCTAACAGCCTTTAGGAACAGGATCTGGTATGTCCAAGAAATGTAACATATGACCAGTATACTGAGGAACACTGCTCTCTCCTTTCTAAAAAAAGTGGCCCCCATGGATTCAATTTAATTGTGTCTCTTCTCTTTACCTCTAGCTCCAACTCAATTTAACTGACTTATCCCTCAATCGGTGGCATCTCTGTTGACACTTTGATGCCTGAGAGGTTCCCTCATTCCCCACTATTTTCTTCTTTTCCTTTCCCTAATGTAAATTAAAAAACAAGCGTCAAAACTGCTTGACCATGTGTTTTGCTTATGGTGCATATGCTGTTACTGACTTCTTTCATATATTTCGTATTGCAGTTTAGCTTCTGTTTACTTGTCTCTGACTGAAGCTTCCAATAAAACGGTTTCCAAAGAAAAGAAAAAGCACACTAGCCGTCCTAATATATAGATGTGATTAAATCCAAGTGGCTCATTGATATACCAGGAGAGAATGGTTGAACAAATAGGCTGGGAGTACTTGTGGTTTAACATCACAAGCAGACCCAGGACACCTGGATAAAAAAGACAGTATTTATAAAAAAAAAGCCATCATAAAGCTACTAAAATCTATCTTAATGCAAAAAAAAAACAAAAAAAAACATCCAGATAACAAAATCTAAATATACAAGATAATCTTCATCAGATTTGGTTACAGCAGGAAATGAGAAGTTTTTCAGAAGACTTGTGTTTCTCTAAGAATAAGTCTGACAGAAAAAAAATAGGATTATCTACAAAGATTTTCCTTCTCAAGGAACCAGTCATAACCATGATTAGTAAATCTTCAAAATGTGATTCATATCTGATGAAGGAAATGTGATCCCGAAACTTGATATATGTATAATTTCTTGCACTTACTGCATTCTAAATAAATGGAATAATATTCTGAGAAGCCAGATTCCCGAGTGTGCTACCATTCTCTGTGTGTGCATACAGTTAACAGAAAAAACATACAGAAATGAAAAGTCTGCAAAAACCTAGATTGGTAGTAGAAGTAACAACCTCTAAAAAATAAATTTGAAAAGGTAGGGTCACATGACACAGTTAACTGGTAGGGTCACATGACACTGAGCATCATTGATGAACAAATCACAAATTAATCTTTAATTCATGTAAGAAAATTTATCCTGAAGATGCAGGACACCAAAATGTAAATGGTCAGATGTGGGTTCACTATTAATAGGTTGGAAAGCAAATTAGCAGGAAATAAAGTCCATGAAACAAAAGATCAACCTAGTGTAAAAATAGGAAATGTGTCCTTTCTCCATTAATCATATTACGATTCTGGTTCTTTGGATCCAAACAAAGATTCAGAGATCAAAATGAAAATGAATCATCTTAATTTTGTCTGTGTTGAATCTTGCATGTTGTCACAGTGCTGATCTACCAAAAATGGTACCTGCTGTTTTGGGGTGAAATCTCTAAAAAACAGGGTGACACAAGTCCAGACAACCTGGTACACTTCAAAATTGCCACCCACCAACCTTCAAAAGCGGCGCACATAAAATGTAATATCCATGTATAAATCCTATATTGACTCTTGGCAAGTAGAATTAGTAGTTTATGAAATATAAAATATCATATTTATACATGTGTTGATATATTGCCATATATATTGTTACTTGCTTTGATCAATCTAGTCCAAGTCAAAATCAAATTGTATTTGTATCCTGGTATTAAATACACCTTTAAATATATCCACTGCACATTTAATAACGGTGATG
>NC_134405.1:182559426-182569426 GCF_038048845.1 Mixophyes fleayi | reverse complement strand
TAGTGTACTACTCATGATCTGTGTGGCTTAGAATACAAAATAATGTATGGTACGCAATTTACATTTACATTGTAAATTTAAATTGCATCCAGCTCTACATGACTTTCTGTGTGTTATATATTTTGCTCAGGCGAACGGGCAAAGATATATGACCTACTGGATTGGTGGCCTGACTCTAGCAAAGCTTGAGTGCTGTAGTCCTGCTAAAGTGCATGAAAAGCCTTTCACAGAAGCAGCCATGTGAACTGCTGCTGCCCCCTATATTTTATTTATTACTCCAGGATGAATTGATTCGCCCCAATTGCCCCTTCTGGATCCACCCCAGAGCCACCTTCAGTGGGGTAAGAGGGGACCCTGAAATGAATATCGAACAGTGTCCTGCTTAAGTAGCCCTTATAAGTACAGACAGAAACCCAATTTTAATCTACTTTGTTTCCACGTGATTTAATATTGGTAGACATTATTCAAAATTCATTTTAAAAAGAAATCATTATATTATGTACAACAGTAAAATAATAGTTTAGTAGAGTTTATTTATTGAATATCAGGGTTTCCATTTAAAAAAGCAAATTGTGAATTACAAAGGGTAGTTCTACCATGATTTTTCTGTATACGTTATGTCTGCAGTTTGTAGATGTAAAAGATACGTGGCTATGTGGCTTGGTACTCTACAGTTGGTTTTACTGTATATCAGGTGAGACTTGTAAAGCCCATGTGACTAAAACAAACTAAGAAAGAATAGAAGGTTTACATTAAACATCAGAATATGAAGTACATAAAGCAAATTTGACAGTCTGAATAGCAGCCAGTGATGCCAGAGGAAAGAGAGTTGGGAACCAGACCTCCTTTTTAAAACATTAGAGTTGGACGCAATTTGCACTGTAATTGGCATGGATCGTTAGACTTAGAATACTATACAAATTGCACAAACACGCCTCTTTATCTGCCTTAAGAGCAGGCGTGCAAGTGTATTATGCACAGTGCCCTGTAAAGCAGATAATTAAATAAAAAATAAAAAAAATAAATATAAAATTGTTCTTTCCCCAAACAGATCAAGGATTGGTTATGCTGTTTGGTAGGGGTGCACACTTTTTTTTTTTTAACTTTAATTATTTTTGAGCTTGTTTTTAATACATCAAGGTCTCGTGCACCAGCTGAAAGCACCCGCAAAAGATACGACTCCTAGAGACCTATCTGCAGTTGCTTTAAACTCAAAATAGCATGTAAAGACCATGATCATACCTTTACATTTCTAGGCTCGCCCACTACGTTCCCTGTTTCACCTCTCTAAGTGCAGAGTGGCCAAAAGTGCTTTTTGCGCTGAACAGAAGGACTTGCGTCTGACTAAGTCAGGCCCACTGTGCACAATTCAGTACACTTGAACTTTTCAATCTCATTGCAAACAAATACATAAATGTTTTCTTATCTCCGCCTACCTGACTTGCTGGTTAGTAACTTGCTCAAAGAAGTTCTAAATCCAGGAATCCTATGACTCTTCAGCATATCCCAAAAAGTCAGATTGTGAACCCCCATAATTATAAATTTAATTACCAATGGTGCTTCATCTGGAATATTTTTTAAATAAACACGGCTTGTACAAGTTATTGGGAGAAGTGCTCCTTAACCTCTGGGTTGGTAATGAAAACATTTGTTGACAAGCTATTTAGGTTAGATTACGATGAGCCCCCTCTGCAGACCCACTATCATATAGATAGTGGGTCTGCAAAGGGACAAGATAAAAAAATACCTTCCCCATTTCACCTCTCTATAGAACTATAAGCACCAGCATACCCATGACTGCTAGGGTTCACCAAGTGCCAACATGTCCTAGCAACCTATAGTGCACCAGGGAAAAATTTAAATAATATACAGACACTGGTTTAAAAAATAAAAAATGTATTTGAATTAAAAATACCCTACAATGCCCTCAATCACCCTCTTTATTGCTCACCTAGATCAAGGCTGGCACAGCTGGCATCCTCTTTTAAAAGGAGAGATCCAAATCTTGGCAAATTAACAAACTATAATTCAGGCCTCTTTCACTCGTATCACCAGGGAGATGTACTAAACGTACGCTTGCTGACCCTGCTCCCTCCAACCTAGATACACATGCACAGTATGGAAACGGTATATTTACGCCCCAAAAACAAACGTGCACCCAACTCTACATGTGGCCCATAATGTATTATGTTTCCATGCTCCCTCCAAAGTGACTGGAGTACAACAAAAATAGCAACATTTTTGTATTTTCTATTTTTTTTTAACGCACACAGCACATTAAACAATGAAACTCAAAATTGGCAGGTTCTCTTTATAAAAAAAAAATAGATAACAACATAAAAACAGGAAGAGAAGTTCAGTACTACCAGGAGGCTCGGAGTCACAAAGGAGTGGGCAATCATTCTTTTATTGCTAAAAATGTTGCTCAGCTTGTGAGCCTTTGTTTTCCAAAACAAAAAGCAGAAACGAACTGTTACTTTGTTACTCTACATTGTGAAGTCAACTGTAAAAGTACAGGTCATGCGTATTTCATGGCATGTGTAAAATGTACACCTCTTATAATCATACATTAACAGAACTATTTCATCTAGCTAAGCAACAACCCATAGCAGAGACATCTGATAATTGATAATAATGTTGCTTTACTTTAATTCTGGTGCTGATAAAGAAACATATAAAGTATCTCTGGTAAAACTAACCAGGGCACGACTGATGTTATGAATATTCCTCATTTCCTAGTGGATGAGAATGGCTGTAAAACATAAGAGAATTTTAATCTGCACCACAAAAATTGGTCTCCCCAATCCTCTCTTGCAAAATTATTGTGTAGGAATAAATATACACATTAAACTAGTCATATTTTTATTTTGTACATTTCCTAATTCTATTTTAATAAACACTATTATCTCAAAAGACAGCAAGAAAGTAATCCAAAAACTAGCAATTATTATTTTAACCTACCCTATGGATCTTGACGCCTTACCCTGTTTTTCATGTGAATTATCTATTTTACAACCTGAGTACTCAATGCGCTTTTGCTCTTTTCCAAGTAATAAAAAGAACGAATCACAATTCCTCATTTACTTTAAGACATTGTTCATATTGTGGCAAAAGCTGCATTTTGGCTTTCATAGTAATTGGCAGTGAGCAGCTCACACATGCCTCCCTTCTACTCATTGGATGAATCCCCAGCTTCAAACCCCCCTCTGCCCATCACTGTGAGTGCTGCATTTACCATACATCTGTAACAAGCACTTTGACTTCTATTACACTTCTAGTATATTTCACTTAGCAATAATAATGAAATACTGTGATAAACTCTTATAGCACATAAGATTTATAACATAGGGCCAGGGCATCATGTAAATATATATGTGGGTTTGTGTGGAGGCGGGAAGTTTGTAACAGCCAAAAATAACAAACCAATCTCATAAACCACAAATTATGTTTGAGATTTTAAATTCACTGGATAATAAAAGGAAATCATGGTAAAAAAATATATTGGTGCGAATGACAGCATGTCAGGAGACCATGACATTTATTAATGTGTTGAATGCATATTACAAAGTACAAAATGAAAATAAAAATACATATCAAAAATAAGGAAAAAAAAAAGACTGCAGAAATGATCAAAGTATTAAAGAGTAGTGTGTAATTTCATTTGAATTTAAGATTTACAATATATCACTGTTTTTTTCCTGCTACATATATTTAAACTCACAGACCCCCCCAAAATATACCACTACTTAAACTCAGATCAGAGTGCATACTGTAGCTTTACTCAGAACATATTTTGTTACTTTTCTTTTTTTGTTGTTAGTTTTCTGCAGAACATTTTTATTTGCATATATAAAGGTGAGCTAAAAAGCTTAGGTGGAAATCTAACAAAACTTCCGCAGATCTGAGCAATACTCAGCTTTTGAATTGCTTTTCTACTTCTCATGTCTTTTAAATGGTTTTCTATGGCACGGACATTTTTCTTGATTAGTCACAGCTAATTAGTGTTCTGGCTTAGACAAGTAATCAGAAATGTCAGAGCTGTAAGGCTACATCTCCCTAATCCTTTGATAATAATTTAGCCTCCTGGGAGGGCCTCAAGCTGTGGTAAATAGTGGCTAACAATAAGGCAAAATTAGGTGGGCAGTAGACCATTACGATAGAAAAATACGAAGCACTACCAAAACCTGCTGAGCACCAACAGGCTACTAGCGATCCTGCCAGATGAGGTGCCTGTTTAAGCCTGTATTGCTAATTAGCAGATTCTACCAGAGCTGGCACACATGGCCAGGTGCATCATGCAAAGATGTGTAATTCTGGGACCGTGCCAAGTGATAATTCTGTGCGTAGATCACATTTCAAGGCTCTCATTCAGAAGTACACATAATTCTTTGCCATTATTCCAAGTTATCAAAGAACAGACACACTGAATATACTGCAATATATTGACTTGTTGAATTCCTTTCTGGAAATTTGGTAAGCTTACATCAGATTTCATGGCTCTCGGTTAACAAACAAATATAAACAAGGCTAGGCCTTAAGGTGTCCCACCAACAGTAAAGACACAGGACAAAGATCTTGGCACATGACCTTTGGAAATAATTTACTCCTTTATAAAAGTACTTTAGAAGAAAAAAAAAAAGGACTTCATCGCAATGCTATCTACAAGGATGGTAGTAAAATAACAGCACAAAGTACACCTGCTACACTGTGGACTGGACACATTACAAAACATAATACAGAATACATAATCAGTGTTCTATCACACTTAAATACACTGTGCAAAAATTATCTATGAATACAAACAAATACTTATAACTACAATTCAACCGATTACTAAACTGAGTCTTCACAGGCATTAAGAAATCTCTAGGACACCACAGGCCTGTGTGCAACCAGTGTGTTAACCCCTCCTGTAGTCAGGGGGGTTAATGGAAGGCAAGCATTCCCTCATGTTCACTTGCAGTGTACACAAGTGACTGGAGCATTTAGCATTGCGAAGGCACTGCTGTGCCGCCATTGCTCCTGACCACAAGCCCAAGCAGAAGTGGATATGAGGTAATTTCAATTTACAGATTCCATCCCCAAACCTATTGACATGCTTTTATTACCATGATTTTTATTTTTGAATGTTTTGCAAAGTTGCTACCATATTTTTTTTTAAAAGCACAGTGCTTCAAATTCAGAACTCTTTAAACACATCAACTAAAAAACTAATGGAGGATAAAGAATTTAATACTCAATTACAATATTGTGGACAGATTTCATTGGGAAAAGTCCAAAAATCCACTTGGCCGTTGAGCATGTGGCCATCTGTGTTTGGTCATTTGCCAGCAAGTATACCTGCCTACCTGGTACCACTTGCAATGCACATGTGAGGTCAGATTAAACATTAGATGCAAGAAAGGTGTCTACTGAAATAAACAAACAAAAGTACATCACATGTGGAGTAGACAACATCAATGCAATCAACCTTTGATTGTGAATGGGAACAAAAAGTGACATAATGGTGGTTTATGGACTTGCAAAATAACACAGATAGAAAAAGGAAATAATATAAAGCATAAACATAGGGAAAAAAGAAGATATAAAGCTCCCAGTATTCCACCATCATCCTAACTAAGTTAGTCTGATTGTCTCCAGCTCCTACCATTGAATGATCACTTAGTGGAGATCAATGTTATGCAACAAAGTAGGGTTGTGAAATGGGGAATTGCATTGCACCTCGTATTTGTGGCAAAAAGACTGCATGAAGGATTTTTTTAAAATAGTCTGTGTTTTTGCCATGAACCAAAAAATGGCACTGGCTTTATTTAGTTAGCACTTTGGAACAAATACTTATTTTAGAAAGAAACTTGGCAAAAACAAGAATAAAGTTTCATTATGATTCTTCCCTGTTTTTTCACACAGAATACCAATTCCAGAAATATAGCTCTGCATGTATGCTAAAAAAAAATGCAAAGTGTTTTGGGATTTTAAATATGTGTAATTTCAGCAGAATTGTTGCTTTCCACTAGTACAAAGATATTTTCCTGTATTTGCTTAAAAGGTGTGTTCCCAATCAAATATATCAGGGAGATATGACTGGTGCTTCAGTGTTATATGTACGTGCCTCTCACATGTCAGGCCATCTACCGAATGTGAACCTGTGAGTCGCAAGCTTACTACCAGAACAAGGCTTGGATCCGCTGCCTCTATCTACAGTAACACATACCATGAAAGCCACTTTGCTGGATAACTGCTGTGGAACTCTGCATCGTTTACTATATTATGCCCTCTCCCTCTCTATTATACAATCTTTCTCTCTCTCTCTATAATTATATATATATATATATATATATATATATATATATATCAATATATACACAGATAGGAGGATGAAATGGCGCCAATAAGGTAGTGTTAGCTGGTAACAATCACCCAGACAGTCAAAAATTACTGATATGCAGAGTATGAATCTTAGCAAGCTGGTACAGTCATTATTCAACAGCTTCCAGATACTCCAACTATATACCGAAATGCAGACAGAGAAAAACAAAAGATGTAGTTGCAAAGGCACCCGTGATGTACAGTAAATAATAGGTGGCAGCGTACCAAGTAGATATAAATAAACAGCTTATCTGTGTCAGAATAATCTGAACGTAGTCTCCAAACAGCCAAGTGAGTCAGGAACCGATGTGTAAACTGCTTGTGAAGATATATTATATCTGGATCATCAACCACAGCAAATTCACTGCTTGCAAAAATATATATATATTATAAAAGCTTATCTGTAATCCTGTAGTACAAGGGATACTGCTACACAGTGTGGATATCTGGACACTCCATGAAGTGAACACCGATGGACTCCATACAAAAGTACTCAAAGGGAAAACTCTCACAGACCAGGTGGGCAGCAGAGCCTTCAATATACCAGGAATAAATAGTGGGAAACAACCTCAACGCGTTTCGTCATGTAAAGACTTCATCCTCCTGATGAAGTCTTTACATGATGAAACGCGTTGAGGTTGTTTCCCACTATCTATTCCTGGTATATTGAAGGCTCTGCTGCCCACCTGGTCTGTGAGAGTTTTCCCTTTGAGTACTTTTGTATGGAGTCCATCGGTGTTCACTTCATGGAGTGTCCAGATATCCACACTGTGTAGCAGTATCCCTTGTACTACAGGATTACAGATAAGCTTTTATAATATATATATATTTTTGCAAGCAGTGAATTTGCTGTGGTTGATGATCCAGATATAATATATCTTCACAAGCAGTTTACACATCGGTTCCTGACTCACTTGGCTGTTTGGAGACTACGTTCAGATTATTCTGACACAGATAAGCTGTTTATTTATATCTACTTGGTACGCTGCCACCTATTATTTACTGTACATCACGGGTGCCTTTGCAACTACATCTTTTGTTTTTCTCTGTCTGCATTTCGGTATATAGTTGGAGTATCTGGAAGCTGTTGAATAATGACTGTACCAGCTTGCTAAGATTCATACTCTGCATATCAGTAATTATTGACTGTCTGGGTGATTGTTACCAGCTAACACTACCTTATTGGCGCCATTTCATCCTCCTATCTGTGTATATATTGATTTATTTATTATCGGAGTACCATCCGTAATCTGGGAGGGAGGCTGCCTTATCTTATGAAGAAAGTGTTTTCCTATATTGGATATTTATTAATTTCTACTCACATATTCTGTGTTTGAGCGCCACGTTTTAATCTATCTGCTGATATATATATATATATATATATATATATATATATATATATATATAGTTAATGAGCTTTAAGGAAAAACTAATAGGTGTCCCTGGGGTGTAAATGGAGAGAGAAGGGTGAGCTCCATTTAAAAGGCCCATTCCGGGTCTTCTGTTCTGTCAGTCTGACAGCAGACTCCTTAATAGTTGCACCTGAGGAAGGTGTTTAAATGATGTCAGTCTCTGTTTGAGACTGCTCTGTCTGGGGGAAGGGACTGCAGATTATCTAAAAGAGAAAACCTGGTATTAATTGTGAGAATGTTTTTGTTTAGTTTTGATAGTTAGGAATGACATATGTTTAGTTAAGCAAGGTGTTTATTTTGACATTTTCATTATTTGTTTTGGCTTAAAAAAACTGTCCAGTTGTACCAAAACCTTGTGACTTCTCTGCTGCTGTACACTACCATCTACCCCAGGAGATGGCACCTGTTCCCCTAACCCGTTACAACTTGGTGGAGAATGCGAGCATGAGACCTGCTCATATTGAGAGCAACAGCAGCTGCCTTGAGAAACCTGCAGGAAGCAGGTCTGACTGTGGCTGGAAAAGTTAAAGCGACAGACATAGTGGACAAAGACTTGTATTTAAATGTCTGTGCATGTTATGTGAATAACAGCAACATTGCTGCATACATGAAGATTTGAGTGGATTTAAGAGGAATTTGTTAGTGTCAAGTGGATATTTCTGTGTTGGAATAACAGAAGAGGCAAAAGGTGTTTGCAAAACCCTTCAGCAGTAGATAAAATGATTGATACTCTGCAGAGACTTTTTACAGCATGACACATGCTAGGAGTTGCAGAGCCACACATCCAAAGGCAAGTCCAGCTGGGGTTTGTGCTGCACACCTAAAAAAAAAACTATTACAGCTTCAGGGGCCAGACCTGCTTTTTGGAAAACAGTGCCAATTCATGTCCTGGGTAAAACTGGCTACAAAGTTGATGATAATAGGGAGAGATTTCCCCCATTTTTGGAAATTATGGGCTCAGGTTGAATGGTATAGAGCCGTCTGACTGCACTGAGGGTCTAATGATGAGGGTCAAAGTGAGACAGCTCTTACGGGGGAACGAGAAGCTGTAGACAGAGCTAAAAGTATACCTAATCTTGACGTGAGGAAGGAACTGTCTGCATCAGAACAGCTAACAGACCACATCCTAATAAAAGCCAGAAAAAATGTGAGAAACCCATAGAACCAGGAGACAGTCTTGGATACCCACACATGGCCATTAGTAATATGCTTCTTTATCAAATGACAAAAGAGGGGAGAGGATGTGGTAGAACAGCTGGTAGTTCCCCAGTCATATAGGAGAACAGTATTAGACCTAGCTCATAGTCATATCACAGTAGGACACAATAATAAGTCATTAAAAAAGCACGTAAGTAGTGATTATTGATTGCAGGCAAGGGACTTCAAAGTCTCTTATTAACTTAAGCTGGGTAGACACTACAGAAATTTCGACCAACTTTTTATGCAGAGGGATTTTACATGCGACTGATGGTCCGATCGCTCGGTCCATGGACTGCATACACACTAGCCTTGTTTAGGACGATAAAGGGAAGAGCGAACGTCCCTTTAGCGACTTTTTACAGCCATGTTGTCGTGAACAATGATTTTAATTTCGTACACACTGCAGCGACATTTGCAAGGAAATGTAACGAGGTACCAAAGGATTAATATAAAGGGGAAGAGCTTTCGCTAAAGTTAACACCCAAAGCTGCATAAAAAGAGAAGACTACACTGTCTCTTCATTCATTTCTATAAAATAGAAGTTTAGTAATATACATTTAATTTAGAAAAACATTTAACTGCTAAAGTGCAATGCAATGAATATTCCCTAATAATAAAATCCTTTCGTATGTAATGGAATGCTCCATTCTCAGCGTGCATCATCGCTGATTGGTCCACAGCAGAAACAAACGCCCATGTCTGAGTGTATAAAATGACAGAGGAACCTGTTTGGTGCCGAGGAGCGTCAGAAGATGGTGAGTGAGCAAGTGGCAGTGGGAGATGCGGGTAAGGAAAAGATGTCAGTGGGGGTTGTGGGTGAGGAGAAGGTGTCAGTGGGGGTTGCAGCTATGGAGACGGAGATAGAGTCAGAGATGGTGCTGGAAGGGCCAAAAAATGTTGGAAAAGTTAAGGTGGGGGATGGAGATACTCAAGAAGAGCAAAGAGCAAATCCAATGAGCCCAAGAGAGGTGGAGATGATGGTCAAAGTACTGGACCAGGACGACAGTGACACTAAAAAAGTC